>NC_139643.1:39892340-39904840 GCF_964638095.1 Poromitra crassiceps | reverse complement strand
TATAATTGGCAATTAAATTAAGGAAGCAAGCTTTCCATACACACCCCCTGGTGAGTGTGCACAGTGTCTCCTGAAGTGTCCTCCACACACACACACACACACACACACACACACACACACACACACACACACACACACACACACACACACACACACACACACACACACACACACACACAGATTGAGTAATTCAGCTCTTAAATGGTTTTAAAATAAACTAAATGTAGAATAAACATTTTTCTCTGCCACCTTCAAGCCCATTAACGTTGGAAAACATTTTTCATCATCACTTGAGCATGCACTAGTTTTAGCCCTGTTTTGTCGGTGATTGAGTAAGATGCATTGCTTTGTTTGGATTTGGATGTGACAAAAAAAAAACTCAATTAGTTCCTTGGGTTCAATAAAAGGTAATGCCGGGAGTGTTCTTCTTTGTAGTAAAAGTTTTCGCTTTTGCAACTGAGTCAAGTGATGCACACACACTTGACGCTGATCCACCTCCTCATGAATATTTCATGCATGTTCGTGCAGCCATTATCAAAGGGCCAGTGAATTATGGGCGGTCCCAATTAGTATGTGAAACAGCTCTCTCCTCTCTACTTTCAAAAATTACACTCGGCACTGCCCATTACCCAAGCTCCAATGGGAGGAAGGTTTGTTTAGCTCTGCTCCAATGGGAGCGCATGCTGTTTGAAGGCCTGCCATTCCAATCAGGGTTGTTGTTCTGCCGTTGTTGTCTTTTGGGGGAACCTGTCCGGGCTCGGCGCCAAGGGGACACATGTGGTTCATCGCACCCGTAATTGGATTTGAGTTCACGTTCCCCGTTCACCCCCCCCCCCCCCCCCCCCCGCACGTTTAATTACATCGGACTCTGCAGCAGAACGTTTTATCTGCTAGACACCCGGAAAGCAGGGAAGACGGAGGGAGGGAGGGAGGGAGGGAGGGAGGCCGGACGAGGAAGGCAGGGGGTAAGAGACCAGAGTGAGCCTGCATGCTGCATAGTGATTTCGGAGAAGTGAGCAAAGTTAATTAGCATATGGGTATGTGTATATGTGTGTATGGGTGTGTGTCCTTTTAGAGATTAGTTTGCGTCTTACTCGGGGGGATGGAGTCAGTCATACACTATGAGTGATTTTTATTTGAGTCTGAGACCAATGTTTTTAATGTGTATGCATGTGTGAGTATCAACACACAACAGAAAGAGAGAGAGAGAGTGAGAGAGAGGGCGAGTGAGGGATGGGGGGTGGGATGCACACAGGAGTAGACGCGCATCGATTATGACATAGCCTTCCTCTCAAGGGGAACCATGGTCGGGCCATTTGTTTGACAGGAAAACAGTGAGGGAAGTCTATTAGCGTGGCACTCACATGTGCCGCTGACAGACAGCGGTGTGAGCCCAAGGGGACTGACCCCTCTCACCGCCCACCCCCACCACCGCCCCCACCCCCTGCGCTGGTGGTTTAGAGAGAGGGAGAGAGAGAGAGAGAGAGAGAGAGAGAGAGAGAGATAGAGAGAGAGAGAGATGACGTTAATGACACTCCCAAACCTCACTGGTACTTTGAAGGTCAAGACCTTTGTACACCATGACAGTTCATCAGAAAGAAGAGAGGAAAAAGGACACGCACTCACACACACACACACACACACACACACACACACACACACACACACACACACACACACACACACACACACACACACACACACACACACACACACTGTGTGTTCCAGTTTAAAAAAGTACAGTGTGCTTTGTAAGAAATGTGTATCTGTGATTATATATTTGAGACATATTCTAGTTGTAGACGGGTCACTTTGTTGCTAAGTGCTGATTGCTGATCAAAGTTGGGCACTGATTCTAATTTATTTGAATTTCCCCACAAACAGGCGTCTCCGGCCAATTCAGCATGTTGAATCGCCGTCGGTTGAGAGAAATCCCTCTGATTGGCTGGTGGTCAGCATAAGCGAATCAGTGCAGGAGAAGAGAGGGCACAAACAAAACGTTCTCCTCATTTTCCAACTTTCATCTCATCCGATCATTCCAATACACAAACGTTTTCATGACGTGGTGCCTTGAGCCGTGATAATATCAAACCATTTAGTGGCATTTCTCCTTATTTTTCACCTCCGCCTCTTCCTTCTTCTTCCACAAGCAAAAGACCAGACAAGGGCTGACAACACCAGCGCCGTTTGCAACTTTTTTATCAGACATATTCTCGACTAGAAGTAGTAGCTCTATTACAAAACCCTCCTAGTGGTGAGTGAGAGTGATGTGAAAATGGTATGCAAATGCTGTTTTCTTTCATGTATGTATACAACAGTGGTTTAGGTCTCACGCAGGTGCAGAACATAATACAGTATGTGCTAGTTAAGCCTTGGTTCACACAACTTGCACTGACTTCATGCCTGGCAGCTCGGGGTGCAGCGCGCAGCAGGCTTGAAAAATACAACTGAAGCCAAAACTACCGCTTCAGCGTGGCTTCAGCGTGGCGTGACGTGCGGCTGGTGTGAACGGTCTCGCCTGTTGACAAGGACGCCGAAATGAAAGTGCCAAAGCGCTGCGTAGCTTCAGCGTGGCTTCAGCATGGGATTGGCGTATGGTGTGAAGTGAACGACGGCTGTGGTCTTTAGCTGTGTTCACACAGAGATATTTATTTTTCGCTCTGTCGCTTGATTCAACCCTTTGGAATCGCTCCGTCGCTCTGTTTAAATCGCTCGTCAACAGGCACACGAATTGACGGACATGTGGGGGCTATAACGTTACGCAATGTCATCATATGTTTGTCCACTACGAGCCACCGTAGATGTTTACAAGCTAAGCCTATCAGCGTGCTCCTAATGCGAGCTCCATACCGGTAGTACAGACTTCACTTCATGTCAGCTGTCAGCCTGTTAATGCGGTTTGTTGCCACACAATAAACCAGCGGTTTGTTCCAAGCCAGTGTGATCCTTGACTCACTCTCACACGGCAGCCAATCAGCGTTGAACAGCGAGCGACTGATGCCAGCGTATTTTCGCTCGAGTTGGGATATTTCATCTCGGGCGACGGGCGTATTTTCTCCCTATCGCTCTGTCTCTGTCGCTCGGACGCCCAGCGATTTTTCTCCTGGGCGAATATACGTGGGCGAATATACGCTCAATCGCTCGTTGCTCATTGACTTTGTATGTAAACTCGATGCCAGCGACAAACTTTAATAGGTCGGTGTGAACGCAGCTTTTGTGGTGTGTCCAAGTGCACCTTTTTGGCCCCGACACAGGAGACATGAGGCGACCCAACACTCGGCCTGCGTTGGCGCTAGCTCTTTGGCGTTGGATCGGTGCGTCTGGGCCTCTTAGCAGTGCTCGCCTGGCCAAAGCCCCTCAGTGTTGATGAAACGTAATAAGACATCAACATGTTGTGAGCGAACAACAGCACGTTTCCTTCTGTACTTTCTCGTCAAGTGGAGAGTGTTGAGTCTGGGTGCTATAGGATCGCTCCAGGAAAGAAACATTGGATTCCACATCTGGATTTGGTGTTTGGTGTTTGTAGTCATACAGGCCCTCAGGCGGCGGATGCTCTCACAGCATCGCGCCGTGTAAACACGGCAGAGGAGGATTGCTGTCGGAAGTTCAACGGCGTGTCAAGTCTGGCTGTGATGTTCTGCAGCTGTGTTCGCGTTTGCACGAGCGTATATACGGTAAAAAGCACACGGCAGTAACGGGCTTGTGTTGGAGGAGATCAGCGAGCGAGCGAGAGAAAGAGAGAGAGAGGTGTAAAAATAGTTTCTTTTCATCTTTTCCACATCTTCAACAAAAATCGTCGTGTCCTTGGCTCGCCCATCTCCCATCCATCCATCCATCCAGCCATCCATTCGATAAACAATCTCCTTCGTTACCAGTCCATGTGGGCTTTGCGTTGAGCAGCCAAGGCCAAACCGATGCGTCCGCCCCGGAGCCCTGCACTCTTCAAACAACTGCCGGTGACAGAAGTCAGATTGATTTGGCTCCTCGGGGTGCAATTTGTGATTCAATCATAAACAGCATCATTTGGCTTACAATCCTGAAAGGTTATAGCGGCTGAAAAAGCAATGGAATATTGAATAAAACAGCGCAGCTGTCCCGAAGCCAGACAAAATTGCCATTGAGTGGAGTAAAGGGGTTGTTAAAGAAATAGGGGGGGATGATTGTACAATTTAGCTGACGGAGAAAAGCAGAGCGCACTGACTGTTACAGGTTATTGACTTGGAGAGAATTGGCACAAAAAGACAGTAATAATGTTAGATAGATGAAACGGTGTCGTCCCCCCGTCCCCCCTCACCTCAAGGTCATTCACATAATGATGCGCTTTCTCTAATCTAGGATCAAATAGTGCCAAATAGTGCAACGTCTCAAATTCAGGGTTGCCGCCACGGTAACGCTTATTCCCAATTTCCCATTGAATTGTTATTGGTGTCTGCGGGGCTGTCAAAAAGTATTCAAGTTAATAACTCAATTTTGTGAAAGTTAAAGTTGTAGCTATTTATGAGAATAGCCTGTTTGTGTGCTAAAAATGTGTATGGATTTATTGATGTTCTTCCTATTTTACCTTTATTTAGCATGTTACTGTTATTACTTGTAATACACTTTGCCTTTGGGTAGTCACTCAATTTATTCTCTTGAGTTTTGTTTCCTCCAGGGCCTATCTGTTCTGAATTCTGTTGTACTGACACAGTGTTCCATTAGTTATTGCAAATTAAGTTGGTTTTGCGATCTCAAAATCACTGTATAGTAAGTGAAGCTCAAAGTGGCATTGGGTTCTTAAAATAATATATTGAATTGATTTTTTATTTGATTTTTTATTTGCACATTTTTAAACACAGAAACAAGCAAAACGAGAACAATAAAACAATGTGCAGGTAGAGACATGAAACCCTAGCCGGGCTTATGCTTGGTCTCTACCTCAGAAAACCAATAATAACTATAATCTGTACAAAAGTATGCAATACAACAGAAACAAGAGAGAGGAAACAAGAAAAAAGCAACCCGATCTCCAAAAAAACGGTAAAATAGCAAAATTTGTGGACAAACGTTGGTATTTTACAATGTCGGCTAAGAAATTGTAAAATGGGAACGTATGCGTCTACAGCGGTGGGCGTGGTTTGGGCGTGTTTTACGGAGATTTTCTGTTTCTAACCCCTCCCCCTACTCTAATCCTAACCCTAAAATCTCAGAACGTTACTATTTTACAATTTTCGAGCCGAAATTGTAAAATAGCAACGTTGGTCCATATCGTTGGTATTATACAATTTTCTGTGAGACTGTGTTGGAAAAAAGAACAAGAAAGGTGGAGGTGTAAGTGTGATTTATGTGGACTATGACACATCAGAGAAAAGGGTCTTAAAAAAAGGTCTTCAAAATATATTGAATTCAGGATTCCTGCACGTACCCTGAGGTAGATTTATCTGCTCTGCGCGTGAATATGATCAGCTGTCACATCAACACGGTGCTGTAGCATGAGAGGGTAATAATAACAGGTTTTTCCACAAAGCAATAACCTCTGCCAGTCAATAGGAGAAGAGATGAGGTTCCAGATAGAATTGCTTTGTAAAACCAATGACTTTTTCTGGTATAATGGGGGGCAGAGCTACCTGTTGTGATGCATAAACAACACACACACACACACACACACACACACACACACACACACACACACACACACACACACACACATACACACACACACACACACACACACACACACACACACACACACACACACACACACAAACAACCATGCAGAAACCTGTGTATTTCTGTGTACGTGTGTGTGTGTGTGTGTGTGTGTGTGTGTGTGTGTGTGTGTGTGTGTGTGTGTCTGTGTGTGTGTCTGTGTGTGTGTGTGTCTGAGCCATCGTGGGCCCATGCCTGTGTGTGTGTGTGTGTGTGTGTGTGTCTGGGTGTGTGTGTGTGTGTGTGTGTGTGTCTGAGCCAGCGTGGGCCCATGCCTGTGTGTGTGTGTGTGTGTGTGTGTGTGTGTGTGTGTGTGTGTGTGTGTGTGTGTGTGTGTGTGTGTGTGTGTGTGTGTGTGTGTGTGCATGCATGCATGCGTGAGTCTGTGTGCACGCGCACGTGCAGCAGGGGTCTGGACTTGGCCCCCGACTCGTCTGTAGCTGGCCTGCTCCAGACTGCTCTGCTCAGCACTACTGTGATATCCACTCATTCTCTTCCTGTCCTTACCTCCTCCTCCCCCCCTCCTTCCCTCCAGCCCGCTCCTCTGGCCAGTGCTGACTCATACGCTGACCCAAAGAGCAGACAAAGAGCTGACAGCACCGAGTCGCTTCGCTCAAAGGAAGGGCTTCGGCCATCGCGGGTTACGAAAACACTTCGTGGTTTCTCATTCGTCAACAAAAACACCAGACGGACGCTTCCCTGTCCTCCCTCCACTCTGCACAGTGTCATCCTCGCATTGCCTTTCATCCATCTTGTCTTCCACTATAGCGCCATTCTGTTCCCCCCCCCCCCCCCCTCCTCTCCCCAAATTCACTTTCCCAAATTTTTATTTAGGGCTTAGTTTCTTTTTGTCATCACTTGACTCTGTCAGACAGCCTCTTCGTCATGTTTCTCAAAGTGACTCTGAGTTGTGAGGTGAGGTGAGGGTCCCACGCAAGACCGACCCCCCTCTCAAAACACCCCAATCCAAAGGGTCATTCTTTCTCTAGAGGCCTGTGTTACAAGTATAAAATCATTTAGGTTACTACAGTAATTAGGCCTACTTTGGATTTTGATAGTTAAAGGAACACTGCCCATTTTCAACCAAAGTGTGGACCAGTGACATCACTGGTCCACACTAACTCAAATGAATAACTCATTGACTCAAATCAACTCTCAATAACTGTCAAACTATTCATCATTCATCTAGTTTGACAGTTATTGAGAGTTGATTTGAGTTAATGAGTTATTCATTTGAGATAGTGTGGACCAGTGATGTCACTGGTCCACACTTTAACACTCAATAACTGTCAAATTAAATGACAGACTTCAAAACCGTTTACAGTTTTTTGATATACTACTGATGTTCTAATGATACAAAGCTGGTTGAAAATGGGCGGAGTGTTCCTTTAAGCCTACTTCTGTCAATTTCAGCCAAAGTATGGACAATCCTGCAATATTCTGTGATTGTGTGTGTTTTTTTCTGCATTGTGGAATCCATATGGGCCTACACTATAGCCTTATTGTTGCCGTGGGCACTTTGTGGTGCAATACAATGAGAGACGGTCGTTCACTCTGTGTGTGAGCGAGCGAGCGAGCGAGCGAGCTGCCCAGTCAGAGGCTCCTTATCTCGTCATTGATTGGCTGCTGGATTAGCCACCCGCTTTGGCCAGTGTGTGCTATCGACGGATTGCCTGTCACAGTGTAAAGCCCTCTCCAAGCCAATGAATGGAGCTGAATGGACTGAGGATGGGGGATATCGACATCGACCTGGCAACCTGTGTATCTGTGTGTGTGTGACTGTGTGTGTGTGTGTGTGTGTGTGTGTGTGTGTGTATGTGTGCGTGTGTGTGTGTGCGTGTGTGTGTGTGTGTGTGTGTGTGTGTGTGTGTGTGTGTGTGTGTGTGTGTGTGTGTGTGTTCATCAGCTTGTTACTCAACACACCAAACCACATAACTTATTTCAAATGTAGTAATAGTGACACAATATAGTATTTATTTACTCCCTGGCAGCAGTATTACTGTAGTATTACTTTTCCATTACAGTTCACTATGATGGAGCTTCTAAACGACAACATACTACACAACTTGTGTTTCTGTTTTTCTCGTATTTCTTCTGTTTTGGCAAAATGAGCAAATTGTTAACAGCTCAGTTGTGTCCGGTGTTTTCCCAAATGCTTTGAAAACTGCTGCTATTAAGTCTCTGTTTAAAAAAAAGAAGAGATGCCTGAGAATTGCCTAAAAACACTCCAGGGCTTGAGAAGTGGTAATTACCAGTTGAAAAGTGGTAATTTCAAATGCCCACTTTGGCAATTACCCCATGGTAGCACGGAGACAGCTCTTATTAGAGTTGAACGATCTTGGTATAAACACAGACTCAGGCAAAGCTTTCTATCTACTGATCTTCAGTATTACTGTTGTCCTTGTGCTGGATCAAATCAACGTAGTGGGGATACTTCCAAAGAGAGCGGCCATTGCTGTTTGGTAATTGAGCTTCTTGATACTCAGCTTCAATCTTATGCTGTATTTAAAGGAAGTGATAACAGAAGTATCGAATTGTGCGTGTGTGTGTTTGGCCAGAGAGGGCGCCGTGATGCAGCGTGCTGTCATCATTTATTCATTCATTCATTCATAAACAGGTGTGAGGTGTGTGTGTGTGTGTGTGTGTGTGTGTGTGTGTGTGTGTGTGTGTGTGTGTGTGTGTGTGTGTGCGCATGTGCGCGTGTGCGTGTGTCCATGCGTGCGTGTGTATGTGTGTGTTTACAGGTACAGTGTTACATGTCTGTCTATGTTTATAGAATGTGTCTGAAATGTGTTTGTACATGTTCATTGTGTTTTTACCACGGTCTGGGTGAATACTCTTTCCTGATTGGCCGGCAGGTGTGCGTTATAACCGTGTATTGCATTATAAATGCGTCCGCTACACCAACCTGTAACGCTAGCTGTAACCATAGCAACATTAAAGGGCACAGCTGTCAAAGCGTACTCATTATCAAATGTGGCAAGTAGCCTCCAGCTGACTTATCAACTTGATAAACTAACGCCCGGGAAGGAAAACACACCAATGGCTGATTTCAGTATTCCTTTCAATCTATATGGAGGGGAATACAACTATTTTGAATAATGGGACGCAGCAGAGTTACAGTAGGCTACTGGATGTAAAAGGGACTAGAGAAATGATTCCTGGTCATGACAACAGTATCTTGCTATATATTTTTTATATATACATGTATATTTATATATATTCTTTCTTTCCGGATTTCCCTCCCGTTTTCTCCCTAATTGTACTTGGCCAATTCCCCCTGCTGTCCCGGTCGTGGCTCCGCCCCCTCTGCTGATCTGGGGAGAGTTGTAGTCGAGCACATGCTTCCTCCGATACATGTGCAGTCACCACTTCTTTTCACCTGACAAGTTTCACCAGCAGGACATAATGAGCGTGGGAGGATCACGCTATCCCCCCAGTTCCCCTCGCCCCAAACAGACGACCCGACCGACCAGAGGAGGCAGTAGTGCAGCGGCGTAGGACACATACCCTTAATCCAGTTTCCCACCCGCAGACATGGCCAATTGTGGCTAGATGGGCGCCCGACCAAGCCGGAGGTAACACGGGGGCTCGAACCTGCGACCCTCGTGGTAAACGGGGAATCTACTGCTGCACCCAGACGCCCTAACTTTCACAACAAACTCCTGAATGATTTCATTTCATATTGTTGGCAAATGACCATGGTATAAGTGGGATAATCACCGAGGTAGGTGTGCGTTAAACGGTTAAGATACTTCGCCTCCACGTCGTGCCTTAAAACCGTTTAACGCACACCTACTCGGTGATTATCACTTACTTGTATGCATATACTCTATAAAGTGTGTTATGTGTGAGTGGTGCATTGTGAAAAGGTTTGTGTATGTTTCTATGCGTATTGTTCTTTGTATACTGAAATAGGCTCATTCACCTTCATACCGTCACATGCAAATGTGTGTTTTTCTACTCTTGTATTTTGTACAGTACACAAATACATGTATGTCTTTGTGTGTAGGTGTGTGCATCTCCCTGTGTGCACGTGTTATCAGCCCCATGCGATCAGCGGTGTGTGTGTGTTTATGGGGTGTGCCTGGCTCGTGGGTCAGGGCGGGAGGCGGGGCCTCTCTGGCTGGCCTGGCACGGAGCTGGCAGTCTGGAGCTGGAGATAAAGCTATGGCCTAAAGGAGAGAAGGCAGGCCGCCTCCTCCCTCTCTCGCCCCTCTCTCGCCCCTCTCTCCACTTAATCCTGCCTCCCTCTCTGCCTCTCGTCCCCTCCCTCCTTCTCACTATCTCTCCCTTCATCTGCCACCTCTCAGACCTGTGTACCCGTGTCCTTATACACCCCTCTCTCTCTCTCTCTCTCTCTCTCTCTCTCTCTCTCTCTCTCTCTCTCTCTCTCTCTCTCTGCCATTCTTTACATTTTGCCTGCCCGCCCCCACACCACTGCCCCCCTCTGCCCTGTCTTCCTACATTTTACTTTCATCTCTCTCTCCATCCGCCCTGCCAGACCAATTCCATATTGGACCCTCTGTCTCTATCTCAAGTTTCCTCCATCTTCTCCCTGGGTGTTGATTGATGGATCACCTCTGATGGTGGATCACCTACAGTATATCCTTGAATGGGTGCCATCTTTGTATTGGTATGGGTGTGTGTGTGTGTGTGTGTGTGTGGGGGGGGGGGGGGGGGGGGGGCTTAGCAGAGGGTCAACTCCCATAAACACAGTTTACATTTATTTTTTATTTTTTTTAGATCTCCTTTAGGTCTACCCACCCGTTTAGGCTGACTAACATTTTTGTGTGATAAATTACAGTATAGTAGGCTACTCATCATAGTCATTACTGGTAGCCTATTCTTATGTACCACTTCATCCCTGTGTGTGTGTGTGTGTGTGTGTGTGTGTGTGTGTGTGTGTGTGTGTGTGTGTGTGTGTGTGTGTGTGTGTGTGTGTGTGTGTGTGTGTGTGTGCGTGCGTGCGTGCGTGCGTGCGTGCGTGCGTGCGTGTGTTAGAGCTTCAGAACCTCCAGTCCAATCCGAAATGAAAGGAGCAGGTGGAGTTGGAACACTATTTCAGAGAAGAGACACACATGGGGCTGAGTTGTGTTGCTGGTGTCCTGCTGCTTATTTGCCACTCTTTCTTTCTTTTGGAGCCCCATAGCTTACTAAAGCAGCAGCTACTCTTCCTGGAGTTCAAACAAAAAGCAGAAAAATCACACAGGAAGTGGCACAAATCATTTAAAAAATCAAAAGTAAAAGAAAAAAGAGAAATAACTACACAGAATGCTGGAGATTTTTGTTGTCATGTGGCTGTAGTCTTACTGAGGGTGGAACTGAGATATGTAAAGCCCCGTGTCCACTGGATACCAAGCACACAAAACAGACGTCTGTGTTGCTCTTTCGCGAAGACATTTCTAACTGCTAGCACTTCAAACACTGGAAGCCCTCGGGGCTATGGGGAAGAAATAAGCCTGCGTTGAAAGAAAAGAGGGGTCGTGTGTGCGCCACAGCATTCAAATTAAATGGCGCCTGAGCAACATTTCTCCAGCAAATGTACACGTACTATGCAAAATATATAGCTCAATTAGTGTGCAATAAGTGGTATGGGATATGTTAATATATTTGGAAGATTAATGACCGCCACTTCCTCCCAAGGTAGTAATCAGAAAACAGAAGACAGGACGTTTAAATAACAGAGCTAGGGAGACATTGGATATAGCCTGCGATTACTGTAAATGATGTCGCTATTAACTGTGCTTGAAAATGCCGCCGTTTTCTAACCAGAATAGTTTTTGAAGCTTCGTGTCTGTCTGCAGTTCTACCGTTCTTCGAATGCAGCCTTGCATTTGTGAGATTGTGTCTGAAAACTGTGGGAGGATTTTGGACACCTCAGAAACTACCAGTGGGTTGTTGATGACCAATCCTATATTGGACCATATACTGTTGTCTGTTGAGGCGGATACATCAAAGACTTTGTAGAAACTGCTAAGAAACCTGGGTTGTTCTAACGCTGCCTTATCAGCTACAGAACATAAGAATTGCAAATACTGTAAAATCAGAAAAGCTGAAATGTTGGTAAATGCATAGCATGCCCACTTAGATCAATATAAGAAGAGAAGAGAAGAGGGTTAGTAGCACACTATGAATCATTTCTGCTTTATATACAGTTTTAACTTGACAACATAAACATTGTAAATTGCCGCTAGCTTAATTACTTCCTGTTGCAGTGTTTGCTACAATAGCTGACAGGAAATAAGGTTTCAAACTGTTCCCTAGTAACACAATTCCGTAACAAAACATCTATGCACAGTTGGACTTCACACCGTTACCAATTAATTTGGCCTCCTTTTCTTAAATTGCCCATTTAAGATAGATTTTATGTGCTACGTTCAATTAGAAATAGTCTGTTTCTGCCAGCTTTTTTTTAAATGTCCAGTTCCAACTAAGCTCTTAAAAAGTTTGAAATGTGGCTTTGTGAAACTTGCTGACACCCCCATCGTTATCGACTTTTTAACATAACACATGGTGCCTCACCTCACTGTAAACGCTGTAGTGTTTGGCAATCTCTGCTCTTGGGTGAATGTCTGATCCCCAGCACAGGACTTGCTTGGCAGCCGTTCAGATGTGTGAGGTCGGCTCAGAACAGTCTGCCAGCCGGTCTGCTGGTTAAGATAGAATCTGGAAGCTCCTCAGCCGACCAGATGATGTGCGCCCATCATTGAGCCTGATAATCCTGTAAAGTGTAGCAGCCATAGCAGGCTTGGTATGACTTCACCTCTTTTCAGGGCGACACACCAGACTTAAGACCAGTCGATTGGGAGGTT
>NC_139643.1:39854840-39887340 GCF_964638095.1 Poromitra crassiceps | reverse complement strand
ATTAACTGTTAAGAAAGTCGAATTTCAGCCTGTGGGAATCACTGAATCTCAGTGACTCACACTGGAAAAGGGACGGCAACTCAGGCAGAGGAGAAGCACAGTCAGAAAACCACGGGTTGGACCACCGCCAAGATTTATATCGCCAGCTGGAGCAGAGCCTCACTTGCAGGGTCGCTCTATAGGCTAAAGGACCCACCTTGGAAACTTTCAGACTGAAGAAAAGATGCTACTAGTTTGTGTATATTAGTGGGATTTTTGGCCAGTCTAAAAGGGGCTATACTGTTGGATCACTTCTTACATTGCAGTTGTAATGGAGGATGAATAAACAGCTTGGCCACAACGGCAAAATTGCTTCACAGCCCAGAGCTATTGCTGCGGGCTTGCACAAACCCGCCTCTCTCGGTGCAAAGACGAGGAAGTTACCGGTCTGCCAACCCCCATCCCCAACCCCCCCTTCACCCTTACTTGTCAGCGAGCTAATTCAATATCAGACTGTCGTTACATTACAGACGGCTAGAGGTCATCGCTACTTCCTGGTTACAGCTCCCGACTCTGCTGCATGCACTTCCTCACACGACAGCAAGAGGTCGCATTCGTACACATGGGTCGTTTTAACCCCCTTGAAAAGAGACCAATGTTGTTGTTTTTCTCGTGAGGATGGCCTGGTATATTCTCTGCAGCTCTACGGCTCTCAGCAGAGAGAGCGGGGCTGTAGTGTGTGTGGAAACCGCTGTGATCATCAGTCCTCTTTGGATTACACAAATAAGTAGCCCAAATGTACGTGCATCAGCATCAGCTGTAGCAATTTATCACTTAATGCTTTGGGAGTCAACACATTAACATTGTTTCCTGTGGAGGAAAAAAAGATTTCTGCTAAATTGTTTTTATTTAATCATCCAGTAGAACTCAGATTGCTGTTTTATGTAAGGGCTAATGTACAGCGAGCCGGTCATTATTGGAAAATAACCCGAGGCAGAGTGATCAGGCCCTTCACGTCGGGGTCTGAATCAGCTATTCCGCCCCCACAGTTCCCCTCCCCCTGACCAGGAACTCGACCGACCAGAGGAGGCACTAGTGCAGGGACCAGGACTCATACCTCACCGGCTTCCCACACGCAGTCACGGCCAATTGTGTTTGTAGGAACGTCCGACCAAGCCGGAGGTACCGCTGCCTGGAAACTGAACCTGGGTCTCTGCGGTGGGAGGCGAGTGTTTTTGCCTCAACACTAACCAGATGCCCCTGACAACACTTTCCTTTGAGTGGGCACGTGCAGTATACTCTCAAGTAAAAGTCTGAGTCAAAAATATCATTATCATTTGTCTCACAAAGCAAATTGTCCAACATCCTTTTCATCGTCCAGTCTCTGTGTTGGCAAGAAATCCAGCATCCACTGGAATAGAATGACTATCAGTACAATGCAAGACAATTTGCTGGCTTTATTCAAGTTCTTAGGCACTCAGCACAATGCTGAAGTTGTAGCCTACATTGCCACTTTATCTCTAGTAATGCACTGTTGTTTATAAATATCACTTGGCTGCTGCATTAAGGCCCATTCACATCTAAAACTACTGTGTCAAGTAAAACGATACATTGCTGCTTAAAGGGATACGCCACTTTTTCAGGAGTTTATTTGCCATATCCCCCCCACATAACCAAGGTACACCGTGCCTTTAACCGTCACTGTCCGAGCGGTATACAGTGAGCTACAGTCGTGAAGTTAGTAAGTATCACCATATAATGGATGCCAATGGTACACCCGTTCAGCGCATGCGCTGTGTACAGTGGAAGGGCTCTTTACAGGCAAACAAGGAAGTAACTTGTTGAAAATTATGTTTCACCTAACTATAGATTAATAGTTAATCTTGTGGTGAGTACCCGAAGCACAACATATATTTTGATATGTGTTTTTGGTTATTTTGAACGGGTGTACCATTGGCATCTATTATATGGCAATACTTACTAACTTCACAACTGTACTCTGTAGGTCACTGTATACTGCTCGGAAAGTGACGGTTAAAGGCATGGTGTACCTTGGTTATGTGGGGGGGTGGGGTGGGGGGGTATGGCAAATAAGCTAAACTCCCGAAAAAGTGGCGTATCCCTTTAAGCATTCACACTTCAAAGTTATCTGTGATGAGTTGCTCGGCAGACAGCACTGCAGTCTGATACTGAATTCTCCACCCCCTTCTTTCTTTCATTTGATTGGTTACATGTTGTATTGTTGTCTCTGCATCCAAAACAATGCTCTGAGATTGCATCAAAAACAGATAACCGTTTTGGATGGTTGTTGTTAATTATCGCTGTAGTGGGAACACAGACAATTTACCTAGGATGATTTGACATCTTTTTACTTATAGTTACCTTGGTCTAGATGTGAATGTGTGTGTAAACATGACTACAATCATCATGATTTTACAGCATTGCAGTCAATAGAAAAAGGGTATGCGGTCTGACTGTAATCAGTGATATTGTGTTAAACAAAACGGTATGTAAACTATGACCTCTAGTAGGTGATCATCATAAGACAAACAACCACCGTTAGAAAATGATTAATATGTGGGTATTTTTTTCCGACAGTAATTTTAATTTACATAAGCTTGAGCTTATTTACTGTCTACTATGAATTAACATATTAATGAATTATGTCTGCCCTAGAGTTTACGTGGCCGTACCATGCTGTTAGATTAATGCTTCACACACACACACACACACACACACACACACACACACACACACACACACACACACACACACACACACACACACACACACACACACACACACACACACACACACACACACACACACAGGTGTTCAGTGTGAGAGGTCACACAGTTCCCCTCTGTGACCATGTGGGTGGTATTACTTTTGCTGCCCCAGCGTGCTGCCTCGCCGGTGACAGGTTCTCCATGGAGAGGCTCCACTTTTAACCCCAGAACCTCCCGCAGAGGTGTGACACTTGTCAAACGGAGAAAGGTCACACTTTCACACACACACACACACACACACACACACACACACACACACACACACGCACACACACACACACACACACACACGCCTTCAATAGCCTCTGTGTGTGTTTCCTGCTGACATAACAGCTTCACAGGAGTGGAGCATGCTCAGTACAGGAGCTGAGCACATTGACCCGCGTTACTGAGCCATACAGGTGTGTGTGTGTGTGTGTGTGTGTGTGTGTGTGTGTGTGTGTATGCGTGCGTGCGTGTGTCACTATATCTTGAGTCGTGTTTTGAGTCCCCAGTGTTCGAGTCCAAGTTAGAGTCACCAAAGAAGAGTCAAAGCCAAATTGCCAAATTATCTTTATTAATCATCATTCATTTCCGAGACATCGTCTCCAACTTCCGAGTCCATGAATGCCCAAGTCCAAGTGGAGTCACGAGTCCTGAAAATGAGTCCAACTTGGACTTGAGCCCGAGTATGACTCGACTCGACTACAACACCTGACAGTCCAAGCACATGTTAACAAACACACAGACACACTTGTATTACTGTACTTGTAAGGACCGTTCAAAATGTCCTCACTTTGCAGGAGTCCCCCCATCTTTGGTCCATATAACAGTAACAGACTGCTACACCAACGGCAGTCAGACTTTTCAACACTCAACAACACACACGTTACAGTATGTAGCACTGTTGGTCTCTACAGTATTACCATCACTCTCCACTTACTTTATAGCTACTTTGTAATACGTGTCTCAGGGTTCTTAGACCATGCAATTCCCCTGCTTGCATAGCTACTGTATTTACTTTTTATTCATTATTTATTCATAATGTGCAACTGTCCTTCTTTATCTAGTGCAGCCCATTGCAGAGCAATTATCTGAAGTTATTGGTGCAATATATATTTTTTAATCGTTTTATATTTTTGTATTAATCTTCGTATGGTCATGTACACCATATGGGTACTAATACCTAATTACTGTATTGTGTGCAGCTTGCCCTATGCGGTTGTCCATTATAGTCATATCTATGTTGGCGTAAGGTGTACTGTTGTATTTGGTTTATTATTTCCTAATGTTGATTGTCACTCCATCATTCCTTTCTTCTACAGTACTCTGACTCTTGAGCTACTGTAACAAGTGAATTTCCCACGTGTGGGATTCATAGTTTATCTGATCTGATCTGATCTGATCTGATCTTAACTTATCTTATCTGATCTTATCTGATCTCATCAGGATAGAAGCACCAGCACACACACATACAGTACAGTGCTGTATCCTAATACCTGCAGCGTCAGCTTTCCTCCCCTCCCCTCCCCTCCCCTCCCCTCCCCTCCCCTCCCCTCCCCTCCCCTCCCCTCGATTCCGGGCCCTAAAAACCGGGAGAGGAAATAGATAGAGAGAGGATAATGAAATAAATACCCCACTTGACAGCACTTCAAACAGAGAGGGCGAGCCTCATCCGCTAGGCTGCAGCTAGAGAGAGAGAGAGAGAGAGAGAGAGAGAGAGAGATTACATAAAGGGAAAAGATTGATAGATAACGGCAACTCCCACACCAACGGCACCAAACAAAAACAAAAAGAAGCGCATTAATAAAGTTTGACTGCATCATAGTCACATATTTAAGAATCCTATCCTGCGTTCCGATTGGCTGAGCAGCAGCCTTCCTGGTGATACGTTTCTTATTGGAAGTAGCACAAACAAATTGTTCGGCTGCGTGAGCCATTATCCGAGCAAGAAGGAGCTGTCAGAGCTGACCAAGGCCTGCTTCACATTCCTCTCTGCTGTTGTACACGCGTTGCCTTTCTTTGGCATTATGTTTTCATGTCATCGCCTTTATTATTCATATATTCATGTAATATGCACATGCGGGCGGACGCAAGATATGGCCCTTCTGAAATATCCCCAGATGCCCCAGGACCGTGTGTGTGTGTGTGTGTGTGTGTGTGTGTGTGTGTGTGTGTGTGTGTGTGTGTGTGTGTGTGTGTGTGTGTGCGCGTGTGTGTGTGTGCATGGGTGTTCATGCACACACACACACACACACACACACACGCGCGCGCGCGCGCACACACACAAAATCCACAAATATTTGCAAGCATAAACAGGTCAGGTGTCCCTTATTCATAGATATTTTGAGGAAAAATGTATTTCAAAGCAATCCGTTATTGCACATGTACACACACACACACACACACACACACACGCACACACACACACACACACACACACACACACACGCACACACACACACACACACACACACACACTACCTTCTCAGACACTCACATATGCACACACTCTCTCAAACGCATGCACCCACTCTTACATAAACGCACACACGCGCACGCACACACACACACACCATCTTGGCCCGTTTCATCTGGCTCCGACATTCCTCTTAGCTAAAACAGTTCTGTTGACATAGACAATAAATTCTGCGTTGGCTCGTTTTATCCCACATCCCGAGGACACAATTACATTAAGTACGCTATTGCTCTGTCTGACATTGTCTCTTCTCTTTTTAATGAATGTCTCACCACGCAGAACCCTCCCTCGCTGGCTGCTGCTCAATCCGAGTATGAAACTTAAAGGGCCCTTTTTAGTGCCCTCGATCATCCCCCCCTATTCGGATGACTAGGCTGTTTGCATAAAGTGGAGTACGTAATCTCCGGCGTTTCACTCCCAAATCAAATCCACGATCAGCTTTGCAGCGGGGAAATCAGAGCGTTGAGGCGCAGCTGTCCTTATTTAAACGGCCGGGAATCAATTGCCGTATCTTTCTCGCCTTGAAAACTAATCATTCGCTCGCAGGGATTTCTCCCTAAACCCCATCGCAGAGGACATGGAAACCTTGTTTGCCCGCCTCGATCCCTTGCATTTCCCGGCTCCTCTCTGATCAATATATTTTGTTATTGTTTATTTTTTGCAAAGATGCCTCTCTGCTGCTGCACATGAAATGAGAGAGCATGGTGGAAAAAGCGGAAACTTGCGGTAAGCTATTAGTTTACTGGCAGTTTTGTTTTGCCGTCGTCAAGATGTTATGGATTGCTCTCGCTCGCTCTCTTCCTCTCCTCCATACGCGTACATCTTATCTCTGTCTCTGTCTGTCTTTTTCTCTTCCCTCTCTCCCTGTCATTCTCTCTCTCTCTCTTTCTAGCTGCGCTTCCGTCTGACTGTCAGGAGAATTTTATGCACACGTTTGAAATGTCAGACAAAATAAAATGTGAATTATGTGCATTTCCTTCTGCTGGGTCGAAGCAAATAAGCAGGCTTCCTGAGTGTCATGCGGGGGGAAAAACAAAACAAAATTCATCCGTGCAGGAAAAATGGAAAGCCTTTCCAGAATTGATTAGGATTGGGTAAAAGTTGTTATTGTGCTGCGGTTTCCGCAAATGTTCCCCATATTTCAGGCTTTCCTCCTAAGGTGAAAACAAAAAGCAACATGCTCTTTGCACCAACTAATGATAACCACGCTGATAACCATGATAAGCACCTTGTACTGTACGTGTGATCGACAGCAAGCAAGGCACCTCGGCGAGACACCGTTTAAAAAAGACACATCAGTATGTAAAAAGCTTCACTTTAAACAGCTGTGTGATTAAAGTGAACTCAACATGCCTATAGACGGTTTTAACTTGACAACAAAAACATTCTAAATTGAACCCCCGCTCACTTCCTGTTGCAGTGTTTGCTATGGACATAAAAGAAAAAAAAACATTCAAGTGCAGGACTGACCATTCCGTGCAAACCGTCTATACAGCTGAGCGGCGAAAACAAAAGTAACGATGTCGAGTGAATATTTCTGCAGTTTACCGAATGCTGAGAAAAAGGAAGTGCTGTGGGGTTGCGCTCTGGTGAAAACCGTCTATAGATTGTGTCTCCATCATATTGTGTTTGCGTCATTGTTTATGGCAGCACTTCTGTATTGACAGACATTTCTTTCAAAAACTTTTGTTGTTGTTGTTGCCTTTGAGAAACTTTTAGCAAAGTTTGCCATTTCCATTCAGCTTCTCTAACTCGATGCAGCGTGATTCACAAAACAATACCCAGCTTCTGTATGTCTCTCTCCCTCTCATTGTTGATCTCAGTCTATCCTCCATTTTTTATTTATTTTATTTATTTACAGTATTTATTTATTTACATGGACTTATTTATTTATTTATTTATTTATTTATTTGTTTGTTTCAGTCTACCCTCCATATGTACAGTACTGTGTGTGTTGTCTTGAGAGAGAGAAAAGGTCTAGTGTAAAGCTGATCTGTTGGCAGGAGGAGAGCAGCGCTGCAGAGGACAGCCAGTCACCCTCTTCCCTCTGTCTGCAACTCTCTATATCACAATGGAGTCCGAATCCTCTCCAGGCCCACCACAATTATAGGCCTGGACACCCCCCACCACACACACGCACACACACACACACACACACGCACGCACACACACACACACACACACACACACACACACACACACACACACACACACACACACACACAGCACACATTATGCATATTTATGCAGATGCACACGCATGCATACGCAGCCCGTGTGTTGTGTGCTAAGGGGCAGTCTGCTGCGGTGATGACATTTCGGTTTTTCCTCGCCATGACAGCGAGGTTAAGGGTGTGAAGATCTCTGCAGGGTTGTGTTGGGGTTTTGCTCATGCGGGGGCGATGAACATCACAGACTCTCCTACACAGAGGAAACCTAATTACTATTTTCTCATTGGATGCAATTAATTCCTTCATAAAGTTGAAGAATGAAGTTCTAACGAAGGTTCAATCAGGAAGTCTATAATCTGCACTTTTCACCTCAGTTCACTTCTTATTTCTCCACCCCTTCAAATGTGCTCAACACGCTCGAAATTAGCTGTCAACTTCTGGGCTTCAATTGTATAATCAGCTGTTTCCCTCCTGGTCTCATTTAACCAATAGCATAGCGTCACATCACCTCTCACCTCGCACATCTCCACCTATCACATTGCTACTCACCCCCCCATTGTAAGCCAATCACACTGTTGCAGTCCTCTTAAATATGCCTCTTTTTACCCCATTCAGCCTGCTCAACTCCTGCTGTCAGTCTCGCACCCTCCCCCTCCCCCTCCCCTTCTCCACCCAGTCCTCGCAGACCCATCAGAGTCATCCGATTCTTCAGTCTGAAGAGTCTCATCAGTCTCAGAAGGAGAGGCGTCACCATCACCACCACCAGTATCTAGACTCTACAGGGGATATTATCTGTCTGCTGCTCATGGCTGATGCAGCTCTATCTCATTATCTCCCTGTGGTGTCTAAGCGCCAAAGACTATTAACAATACGCAATTCTCATCACATTTGTTATTGGAATCAATATTATTTTATTCATTCACTGGTCTCTAGTCTCTCCTGATTGGACCTTGGTGCATGGCATGTGGATGTTACACCCCACCCTGGTGAACAATACTCCACCATTGATTGACCCAAAACTGGCTAAGTGGTTAGCACTGTTACAAGAAGTGTTCATGTGGCTTTCCTCCGAGTGCTCCGGTTTCCTCCCACCATTAAAGACCTGTATGTTAAGGTTAATACTCCTGTCCGTGCCTCTGACCAAGGCACTGGCAAAAGAACTGGAGCTGGCCCACTGCTCCTAGTTCGGGGAAGGCTCCAGGAGGATGGGTCAAAGGCAGAGAATGATCTCCCCCACAGGGACAATAAAGTATAACTCAACTCAACTCAAAATTAACGTTCCAACACCTTTTAAAATCCCAACCATGGGATTTATTATCGTAGCGTACAAAAACCACCAAGACACTAAATCAAGGACATCAAATAACTGTCGGCAGACAACAACAACACTAAATAAAACCCCAGGCTGAGGTAAGAAGCCTTTGCCTGGGACAGGAGCTTGGAGCCTTTGGGTCCATTCGTAAATAGTCACACTCTGGAACAAACTGGGCCGTTCACACTCTGGTGCACTCTCGGAGTGGCAGAGTGCACTCTAGGCACTCCCGTCTGAGGACACAGGGCAGCAGAGCGCCAGCAGCAGATGAACAGCTAAAATGGTAACACAAAAAAATAAAAAATAATAATAAACAGAGTGGAAGAGAACCGAAGGCAGGAGAGGAGCGGAGAGCAGAGAAGAGTGAGCCGTTTGTCTCTGTAACAGTTAGCGAACTGCTAGCTAGCCTGCGCTTTGAAAACATGTGAGCCGTCCGTTAATTCATACAGAAAGAGCACGCTGTGCTTCTTTGAACAGCTGCACTCTCATTTTCATGTAGAGCGTCAGATTGGATTAACGAACGCTCCCATGATGCACTTCTCCCCAGGGCCAGGTGCACCTCGTTGAGGACTGATTAGTGCAGACCTGGGCGGAGCTGTAGAGACAGGAGAGGAAATGTGATCAACTACACATACAAATGCAAATACATGTACAGCCGTAACACGGGTCGTTATGTCATGTGTACACAAAAACTCAAGAGCAAATATATATGGCAGAAAATATTATACTTACACCACCGGTTGCTGTGGAGCAGGTAATCTTATTTTAGAGCACCTTGCTGCATCAGCATATTTAGTCATTTTGAATGATTTTCTTTAAACGACCACAACTCCTTAGAGTTCATATAAACACCGCCCATGTGTTATCGGAAGGCAAGCATGTTGAAAGAGAGATATTTGCTAATGAATGTGTTAATTTGCTTAATTAACGAGCTCATTAGTGGAACTGTTGAATATATCATGGTGATTATGGCGGGACATTATGCCACTTAAGTGCCGCTTGTTTGTGTTGTCACAGTCAGTAGTTCCTCAGCTATACACATACCGTATAGATCTCTTTTTCTTTTCTTTTCCCCCCCAAGTTTGTTTGGCATTTTTATTAAACCATATATGCCCGGTGAATAATGATATGAAAAGTTTAGTGTCCTTCATGGGGGCTTTGCACAATCCCGTTTGGAACTGTGTTGTTCTCTTCTCATGCGCAGCTTTTATAAACACAATAAGTGTTCAGTGTCCTCAGCTGCCAGCACTTGGAGGACATATTCACAATGAGATGTATTCACACAGCCATCAGCCCACCCCGCCCTCTCTCTCTATACAACAATGAATAAACCAATAAAAGCATCAGCATAATGTGAAAACTTTTTCCCCCATAGATACTCTTCTCTCCCCACAAACCAATTTCCACCCCGCCCATTGTCATACTGGATATTTATGCTCGCACAAATATCCTTACGCACTCATGTGAAATGAATGGGCCTCATTATCAATATCTCCCTGTGAGTGTGACACCGATCAATATTGAAATTCAGGGTTGCAACATATTGAGTAAATGTAAGACGCCGGCCTATATTGTAATTTTTTTTTTTAATATAAAAGGCAAGATAGCATCCAATAAGCACGGCTGAAGTGTTTTCTCAATGAACATATTGACAAATGCTTTAGCTCGAGATGTAATAAATATATTAGTGTCGCGCTTGATGAATGGCGAGTAATGTTCTCCGAGCGTTTTGAAATGACACGTCAATGAATTCTACCTCGGTATCACACGACTAATGGGCGCGTCGGCTTTTCCCTGGGTTTGTTTATGTGGCACACGGGTAATGACAGCAGCAGCAGTGTTGGTAGAATGCAGAGCGGATGGAGGAGAATGGTATATATTACGAGGCGTAGCCGCCGCCGAGCTATCAGGTGCTACACCTAGAGAGGGCCACATCATAATCTCCCTGATAGCGTCGGCAACGGCCGTGATCATTTCCAACGCTGTTTGCTCAACGCTCGTATATCCCAGCTTCTATTTTTCTCTGTTTGGGCTGCTGATTGTGGATGTTATGGATCTCATGTGGGTGTGCGGAAATTGCGGGGTTATGAAGTCGCCCATCATGAGAACTGACTTTGCATTGACACCTTTATTAAAACACGTATTTTCTCCTCCCGCCTCCGTATCGCGTCATATCTCCAGGCAGCATTCTTCACTCTCATCGTTCTCCTCTCCTCCACCCACAACGTTATGCCTTCGTTCCCTCTAAGCCACTCTGGCTCTTTCTTTCATCCTTCCCCTTCTTTGTTCTTCACCCCTTCTCCTCCACCTGTTTGACCCCTCGGCGCTCTCGCAAAACCTCGTCTTTCCGCTCTTCGTGTTCAGATTCAGAATGCGTCGCCGTGGGAGTAAGGATCCGCCCTCGGATACGGCTTATACGCGGGTTAGATATCGTCAACTTTGTGATGATATTCAATGTGTCCCGGGAGTTTCTTTTATGATGCAGTGTTGTAATTTACTTTGTCGGTGTCCCCACTTTCCCTCAACCTGTCTCGTCTGCTCCTGCTTCAGTTAGTCGCTTCCTGCGTTTCCCAGAATACAGTACATCCACTGTAGACAGACAGCCTCCGGAGACGCATCTCTGTGCTACGTGTTGTTGGAGAGAACGTTAGCACAAGTTTTTTTTTCCCGGTTGAGGAAATGCGTTGTGACGTGTTGTGCCCCATTGGCAAAGAGGACATTTCACACCTTTACCTTAACCAATGACAGAGCCGCAAAACCCCCGAGCTGTGGCTGCAATGGAGAAATCCGTCTCTCTTCCTCTTCTCTGATGGATGTGTCCCCGTGTGATTGTGGAACGCCAGTGTTAAGATGGCGTCTCTAGATAGAAAGAAGAAGCACCGCCCTCGCTCCTTGATTCTGAGCGACTGACACCGACAACTGAAGAAAAAGAAAAAGAAAATGGCCCGCTCTGATCCCAGATCTAATAACGCATGATTAATTAATGCACCACGCCTTTGTGCTTCAATCAGCTCTCCATGTCAGGCTGACACAAATGATGTCTGTGTATATACTGTGTGTGTGTGTGTGTGTGTGTGTGTGTGTGTGTGTGTGTGTGTGTGTGTGTGTGTGTGTGTGTGTGTGTGTGTGTGTGTGTGTGTGTGTGTGTGTGTGTGTGTGTGTGTGTTCGTGCGGGCGTGCGTGCGTGCGTGTCATAGCCGGAAGACAAAATGTCCTTTTCTGTGATGGCGGGGTCTAGTACTGCTGTCTCTTTTCACAGCATGGGGGTTCACTCAGCTAGACTGCCATTTGTGAATGAGGCGAAGTGAAAAGCACTGACTTGATGGCGTGCCGGAAACCCGCTTGATAAAAGAGACAGAATACAGATTTTCTGTTTTTTTCCTTTTTTGATACATGGCCAATTTCCCCCTGCCTAAGCTGTCCTATAGTCGCTGCTGGGGGCGGCGTCTCTGTTGTTGGCTGAAGCATCTCACATGCTTCATCCAATACATGTGCAGTTATAATCGCATCTTTTCACCTGATAGCGAGGAGTTTCACCGGGAAACGTGTTATCCCCCCAGTTCCCCTCCCCGCTGAACAGGCCAACCGGAGGAGACACTGCAGCGACCAGGACACATACCCGTATGTGGCTTCCCACACGCAGACATGACCAATTGTGTCTGTAGGAACGCCCGAGCGAGCTGGCGAGGGGATAGCCCGCTACACCACCCGGGCGCCCCTGAATACTGATTTCTAAAATGTCAATGGGGCTAAATCAGTGGAGCAACATATTGCTTTTTGATGTTGCTTACAGCCAAGCGACCGGGGATAAAAGGCTTAAAACGGAGCATTGCAGAGGGATGTACAGATGCATTTAAATAATTGATAATCAGTAGTTACTTGACTTGATCATCAGCAGTTAAGACAAACTCCAAACATACAGCCTTGAATTATTGATGCCATCGAGTCAACTTTCCATGTGCGTGTGCTGCTGGATTAGTGTGTGCATCGCTCCGCCTGTTTGTGTGTGTGTGTGTGTGTGTGTGTGTGTGTGTGTGTGTGTGTGTGCGTGCGTGCGTGCGTGCGTGTGCGTGTGTGTGTGTGTGTGTGTGTGTGTGTGTGTGCATGCATGCGTGTGTGTGCGTGTGTGCGTGTGTGTGTGTGTGTGTGTGTGTGTGTGTGTGTGTGTGTGTGTGCGAGTGCATGCGTGTGTGTGTGTGCATGCGTGTTTGCATGCTCATGCAGAGGCCACACGCTGCTTTCGTCTGAGGGCTGCAAAAGGGAGAAATAGTCTACATCAATAAATCACATGATACCATTCTCCACCGCAGTAGATCTCTGCAGCAAGAACGAGAGGGGAGGGTGGGGGCAGAGCACCCCGGGAATAGAGAGAGAGAGAAATGGGAGAGGGAGGGAGAGAGAGAGAGAGAGAGAGAGAGATGAGAGGGGTGTCATGATTCACCATTGTAGCTAGCACTCCCAAAACACATCTCCCAAAACAGAAACACACTACCCAGAGATATTGTTAAGTGTGCTGCCCATAAGCTATTCTGCTCAAGTATTCCAACAGAACACTTGGAAGACACTTGTTCTTTGGGGCACTAGCTCTCTATTCATTGAGGCAGTCTTCAGGAGGTTTTGCTGTAGAGTAAACATACTCTGTTCTGGACTACAGTATATACTGGCTACTGGCTACTCATCTAAATATGATTATTTTCCCATTACTTTTATATCTGATCCTTGAAGGGCATGCATAGTGAAATCATCTCCACCCAATATTTTCAGTGACTTGTAAGTATTGTAAAAACCATTGTGTCCCAGCCATGGTGTAATCAAGTCCCTATATCTTGAGTCCAAGTCAAGTCTTGAGTCGCCAGTGTTCGTGTTCGAGGCCGAGTCCAAGTCACCAAAGAAGAGTCTGAGTCAAGTCACAGTCCGGAGTTACTCAACGTGAGCATGAATCCACATGTAGGAGGAACACACGTGCCATCATGCCCTTGCACAAAAATTGAATAATGTCGCAGGGCTATATCGATATCTTATGCCTCGTTTTTTGAGTCCTCTTCTACAACTTGCGAGTTTGAATGCATGCATGCTTCCAGTCCAAGTGTGAGTCATCAGTGCTCGAGTCCAAGTTGAGTCACGAGTGCTGAAAATGAGTCCACTACTACAACACGGGTCCCAGCACCAGACTGCCTTCATGGGTGTTTGGGGGAAGACAAAGATGGGATGAGTCATACAGTAGTGAGAAAGTACCAAGGAGAGAGAGGTTAGAGTGCATGGAAGAGAGACGGAAGAAAGAGGGAGACATATTCTGCCATCTTTGGTGATAACATCAAGGTATGAGGGGAGGAGAAGAAGAAGACCACATCAGAGCTAATTAATATGTATGGCTGCCCACAGTAACGTGCTGTTTAATTAATATGTATGGCTGCCCACAGTAACGTGCTGTTTTAGAGTGAAGTGGCACAGAGTGGCCTCATAAAGACAGTACTTTAGGGCCTATACTCTTGCACAGACTGTGGCTCTATGAATATTCATTGTTCATTGTCCCAAAAACAATTTGCTTAACGCTTTTGACTTCTCTTCATCCGTATAATGTGCCAGTGCTTTTTGCCTATGCATGCATGGGTAGGCCTATAATGAAATCTAAATTATATTGTAGGAGGTCTGTGACAAGATCATCTGTGACACGGTCTGGTGGAAGGACTAACAAGTAGGCAACCGTGAAATTGCATAAATCAAGATGAAATGTTGGTTTGTTTTTTTCTCTTTTTTAATTTCTTTTTATTCATTTCATATTTGGTGATGAAGAACACACTCAATATAACAAACAACAGTTCTAGCATCCCTAAATACGTATTGTTGGTTAGCAAACTAAGCTTCTTCAGGGCAAACCAAGTTTGTTCACTAACTTACAGGGCGATTTTATCTGAATGTTGCTTTTAAGAGTACAAACACTCAAAAAAGCATGTCTTCTTCAACTATTATTATAGTTATATTATTCCTACATTTCAGTCTCAATGTAAAATTGCTTGTGAAAATGTGCATTTTGTATGTATGTATGTATGTATGTATGTACGCACGTATGTATGTACGTATGTATGTATGTACGTATGTATGTATGGATGGATGGATGGATGGATGGATGTATGTATGTATGGATGTATGTATGTATGGATGTATGTATATATGGATGTATGTACAGTATATACAGTATGTACGTATGTATGCACATATTTATGTATGTATGTATGGATGGATGGATGGATGGATGGATGTACATGTATGTATGTATGTATGGATGTATGTATGTATGGATGTATGTATATATGGACGTATGTACAGTATATACAGTATGTACGTATGTATGCACGTATGTATGTATGTATGTATGTATGTATGTATGTATGTATGTATGTATGCACGTATGTATGTATGTATGTATGTATGTATGTATGTATGTATGTATGTATGGATGGATGGATGTATGTATATATGTATGTATGTATGGATGGATGTATGTATGTATGTATGTATGTATGGATGGATGGATGGATGTATGTATGGATGGATGTATGGATGTATGGATGTATGTCTGGATGTATGGATGTATGTATATATGGATGTATGTACAGTATGTATAACAACTCATCAGTGTTTTCTGTCCCCTGCTTCAGCTCAATCCCAGTGGGAAATCAGCATTCATGTTTCTCCATGTTCCATCCAAAACGCTGCGTCTCATTCACGCTGCATGTCTGGAGTGATGTGTTCAGTGACACATTGTTAGCGGGACATGTGTCAGCGTCTGCACTGCAGTCTGCATCGCTGTTAGTTCATGCCATATTTGGCTGACAGCGTGCTGCACGCATATCCAAGTGGCAGACTATAACCTCATCATACGCCAGGCGGCATAATGTTGTTGAGCACATTTCACAACATGCTACATTAGCCTTCCCTCAGCCCGACTGCGCCACGCATTTGTCAACGTGTCACTGCCGCAGTGAGAGCCAGCACACTGTGTGTGAAAGCCTGTAGCGTCACATGGTGCATCTAGCACACTGTTTGAAAGCCTGTAGCGTCACGTGGTGCATGTGAAAGATCTCAGGTGAGATTCCCTGCGTAGAAGAAGCCGGTCCGAAGCCCTGACAACAGAGCAAGATGAAGGCAAGCAGGAAGAAACTACCAGAAAGCCAAAAACATGCATTTCCAGGTCAGGAGAGAGGGTGTTGCTATGGTTACTGTCTCACTCTCCTCAGCAGCTCTATTCGGAAACATTGCCTGATGAGTGAAAGGAGCTACTGCGTTCCTCTGTTGTGTTGTGTTGTGTTGTGTTGTGGTGTGGTGTGTGTGTGTGTTGTGGTGTGTGTGTGTGTGTGTGTGTGTGTGTGTTTGTGTGTGTGTGTCCCTATCTGTTTCCCTCCTCCATGGTTCAAAGCTAGTTGGCGCAAGTGCAGGAGGTTACTTCTAACCCATATTCAATGTTAATTGTTTTCAGTCAGTTTGCATATTTGGTAGCACGTTCTCCTCCACCACTGATTTAGCCTACATTCCTCACCATGTAAAATTCCTTCCTGCAGGAGTAGGGTGGCCATTTCAACAAAGTGCATAGTGCCTCTTTAATACACTGACTGCACCTTGTCCATGTATGCCTGCAATTAGTGTTGTCACGGTACCAATAATTCAGTAGTCGGTACCGGTACTAGTGAATTTCCACGGTACTCGGTACCAATTTCGGTACCACGGTAAAAAAAAACAGACTGATATTTCTTGAACATATTCTCCTTTATTAAAGTATGCAACCATTTCCAATGAACAAATGGCATGTAGGCTTCAACTTTAAAACAAAACAATGTGCTTCTGCTTACTTCTTACATTCAACTATGTATGGCAGTGAGTACAGACAGTGCAACACATGAAGCCCTCAAGTATTTAATTGTATTATTATATTAAATATTATAATTTAATTTATTTCACAGAATTGCTGGAATCCTTTTTTTTCCTCAACGGTGTATATTGGTATTTGATCGATGCATAGGAATTCTGCCAATGCCCTATCACACTTTCTTGCTTCATGTGAGTTCTTGTCATATTTCCTCTGCTTTTCAAAAACATCAGGAATTGTCTGCTGGGTGGTCTTTTGGGCTCCGCGACTTGTGCCTTCCTCTTCATCTTCATCTCTCGCATACTGTTAAATGGAAAGTAACGTCAGTGAGATTTACTAAAATAAAGAGATGATAAAGAGAACTGCACATACACACATGTAGAGTGCAAGCAATTTTATGTAGCTAGTTTTAATTCACGGACATGTTTCACCCGAAAGAAGCTTGTATTTATTTTGATGCCATGTTGAACTATGGCTAAGTTCGGCTATTAGCCGTGTCCCATAATGTTTCCATTACAAACATTGCATTGCACACGTGTTACACTATGCTAGCTAACGCTGTACCAGGTATTAGCCGGGTCCCATAATGATTCCATTACAAAACACGTTACGTTAACGTTAGCGCAAACGTTTTTTGGTTACACAATGCATTGCCAGCTATCTCAAAAACGAATGTGACAGGATAAGGTCTGTTTGATATGTTGTTAAACGTGTTATTTTACACCGTTTGAAAGAAGTAACCCACCTTGAATCATTTGAACAGGTCTGGGTGCCTGTCTTTCAGCTGCTTGGCGAGATTGGATGTGTTATCCTGTTTGGTTTGGAACTCCCTTTCACACTTTTTGCAGATGGGACTTTGGGGACTGATATTTCCAAATGCGACTCTTTGCATTCTTCTTCTCAACAAGTTGAGTTGTTGGAATAGGACAGGAGCAGCCGCTCCTGCTGTAGCTGTTAGCCATTATCTTCGCTGCCTGTGCGTGCCCTCCAGTGTTGCTCCTGGCCAATCCAGGCGCCACAGGGCGTGGTTATTGCTTATCCTATGTGGGGTTAGAAATCACGCGTATGCGCAGTATATGTATGTATGTTGATCAGGCAGACAGGCTAACGTTAGCTGGCGGCTGGGTCCATGAAGCCAAGCCATGGTGGCAAACTAAATAGTAAATTCGGTACCCTCGGTACCATGAAAAACAGGTCCCGTTCAGTACCGTAGCAATGTAGTACCGTCCAAGTACCGAAGTACCGAGTACCGTGACAACACTACCTGCAATAATTGCAATCTTCTTTATTTCATCTTTGTACTTGAGTGCCTCATATTCAGATTTGAATCACAGAAATGTGTTTAAAACCATACTGTACTGTACTGAAAAATGTGTGGAATACAATAATATAATGATACATGGCTCAGTGACAGAAGCAATAATTTGATCTGAAACACTGCAATTCCATATCACTGACCTTCGGGGAGGCTCAACACAGTGGGCAGGGTGAAGTGCTTACTGCTGCTAAATTATGACTCTCCCAAACTGTCAGCCACTCATTCGTAAATTATCTAACCTGTATGATGATACAGTATGATCTGTATGCGGGAGTATGCTGTTAATTAACATAAATATTAGTCTATAGTGTGTTATGTTGACACAATCTATTTGAAATGTAAACCTGTTGGTCTGCAGGAGAAAGTCATTTCACACAATTGAAAACAGGGTTTTTTCCTGGCTCAGAATGGGCCTTGTGGTCTTGACTGGTCTTGAAATAAAATCCCCAGTCCGGCTTGTCCGAGACCGAGTCAAGACCAAGACCGAGGGAGGGGCGACTCCGAGACGAGACCGAGACCATCAAAATGTGGTCTCAAGACTGGTCTTGAAGAGTGCAGTAGCCTACCTGCTCTTTATTCATCTCCTACATCGCCTAAGTCTCATCTTGTCCCCTGTCTCCTGAAGCTCAGCTTTGATTGACAGAGTCTTTACATGTTCTTCTCTGTCTGAGTGAAGAAAGTCAACACAGATAATGCCTGCTTCACAGTCGGCGCTCTGAGCCTGACTGACTGAGAAAGCCATTCTACGGGATTGGTACAAACTGCTGTTCCACCACCAACAATTTAAAAAGCACTGAAGTATCTATGCAAATCTGAGATGTTTAGATCATTCTATTATCTATTGAAACCCGAAATAATATTTGAGATCCCAGTCAACTTAATAACTGTCTTAATAAATCTTACATTGAACCAATTGCCTAGATGTTGTGCGAGCGTGTGTTTAGAAAGAATAAAGCTGGTGACTGCGTTTGTGGACTCATGGGATTGTCCTGGTGAAATATCTTGTAATGTTGCAGCTCAGTCATATACAGTGTGAAAACCACAACGACACAAAGACAGATCATTCAAGACAGCAAGTTGTGTAGTGTGAAAAGAACAGTGACTGACGACCAGCAACTGCCGCCGGTAGGTAGTGTGTATGAGTGATACGTGGGGCGGCTTTAGCTCAGGAGGTAGAGCGGGTCGGCCAATGACGCAAGGGTTGGCGGTTCGATCCCCGCTCCCTCCCAGCTGCTGTCGCTGTGTCCTTGGGCAAGACACCTAACCCTCCTTGCTCCCGATGGTGTGTAGGCACCCTGCGTGGCAGCCTGCCGCCATCGGTGTATGAATGGGTGAATGTAGACTATCTACTGATTGTAAAGCGCTTTGGATAAAAGCGCTATATAAATGCAGGCCATTTACCATTTACCATACGTTAGCTAGCTAGCAAGCTAGTTAATTTACTCAAGTAGCCGGCATCAAATAAACTTCAATGCGTCGCATCGCATGGATCCATTTGCGCATCGTTGAGCAAAGATTGTCTATTAACGGCAAGATCACCCACTTCACTCATTTCACAGTCTGTGCCCTCCCCCCCCCGTGACGGTGATCAGATGAGCAAGTCGTGATCGTACTAGCTTTGCTGTCTTTATAGGGATGGGCGCGCGCATCCGGCTCAAGGCTGCGCCGGTGTTGTGCAGACACGGTATTTCAAACTGTCCACCCTGTAGCTAAAACGAGACGGGTGGCATGCAGGCGCTACATTGCTGTATTGGTGGTTGTGTGGGGGTCATTCCTATGTTCCCCGGGTCCTATGTTCCCCGGGTCCTATGTTCCCCGGGTCCTATGTTCCCCGTTTTCCCAAATGGTGTCCACCCGCTATGCGGACCACCCGCAATGCCGACCTTAGGTTTAGGCGTGGGGGTGGGAGAGGTTAGGTTTTGGGTTAGGGTCTGGGGGAGGTTAGGTTTAGGCATGGGGGGAGGTTAGGTTTGGCGTGGGGGCTGGGAGAGGTTAGTGAAAAACGGGGAATATAGAACCCGGGGAACATAGACATGATCCCGATGTGTGTGAATCATGCATACTGCATTGAGCTATACTCTCTTGCCTTTACTTGAGTCATTTTCTAGCAGACAACTCAAGTAAAGTTGAACCAAATTAGTAGCACTCCTACTACTTGTGTGTCTCAGCACTCTTTCCACCCTTATTCTGCATAGCTGGGTAAACTCGCACTTAATAGAGAGATCTTCCCCTATAATCCTAAAGGTCACAGATTTGACGCCTGCAAAAGCCAATCTGTATCTATCAAGGCGCTGTGTGTAGGTGGATTGTCCTTGATGCTCATGCATTGTACAACAACAGTCTGGAGAAGCAGCTAGATGCTAAAGCCTGATGGGAGCCACTTGTAATAATTATATAATGCTGTAATGATGCAAATTGTGCATAATCATCCCTGTATTATTGGAGTAATTTGAAGGCTCTGCTCCCTCTAACCTCTCCTCGTCCATCTCTCCATCCTATTCATCTCACCAATCTCTGCCTTCCACATCTTTCAAGCTCTGATTAGCAGCAGCCTCTTATAAGCCTGAGTGCCTCTCACTGTCCAGCCCTTTGTGGGACCACCTCTTGACATCATGGTGGTATAAGCATGGCTGCCAGCCTCTGCAGGCCGCGTGGTCCATGTCTGCTTTGTTGGAGAGCCTTTGCAGACTTATATACATGCTGTGAGGTAGAGGTCAGCGAGATGTTTGATTAGCCCACTCCTTGGGGAAAATGCACGAGGACACACGTACTCTGTACACTACAGAGGCTCTGATGTTAGGTCACCACAAATCTCCCGGCGACCACAGCTGACACTATCATGGAGGTCCATGGAGAACTGTTACGTCTGCAAATTCCTAAATACTGTATATACAACCAGCAAATATACAACCAAACACCAAGCTTAATGCTGTAAGTAAAAATGAATAGTTTTATCAAGTAGATTTGGTTTAGTTTCGTTTAGTTAGTTTCATTTAGCTAAACAGCTACTGTAGATGTTTGCAGCTATTGTTGCCCAAGAGCTGATGACCTTCACTATTGGCTACAGTACATTATGGTGTGTGTTATATCAGCTGAGGCCGAGCCACACACAATGCAAGAATATGTGTGCACTGTGCACAAAAGGGAATGCGTGGCCATACCCAGGGGTGTTTCTATAGGGAGTGGCCAGGGGTGACACTGGCCACTCCCTATAGAAACACCCCAAATCTCATTGGTCATCCCAGGTGCCACCCCAAAATCCTGAGGGTGCTGCTGGCATCTGTGGCCAACGTTACTGTCTTTCAGAGGCTGCAGCGGGCACATTTTTAAAGCTACAGTGAAGCTATATTAAACTAGAAGACCTAAGACATCCATTGCTACCAACCATGTTATTCTAGTTAAATAGGGATAAATAATGCTCCAAATTTAGGCAACATTTTTGTAAGGGAAAACCTTTCTACATCCTTCCTAAATGGCGCACTCAGTGCCACCCTTGCTTGAGTCTGTGTCCCACCTGGGCCACCTCAGTCAAAATGGCCCAGACACACCACTGGTTATACCCTCTTGCAGACAAGCACAGATGCAAATACATAAGCATGCACACATTGTAATTGAAGAGATTTGCTCCAAAATAAACTATTTCAAAACAGAGACATCTCGTCTTGCAGTCTGATTGGAGTATAACCCAAGACTAATGATGATTTTTTTTAAATATACATATATAACAGTACAGGAGATATGTTGTTAGACAAAGTCACACCTTTAAAGATTCACACCTCAATATTTTAGAGGCAGATCCCCCCCCCTCCCCCCCTCCAAAATGGATGATGGAGCATTTTTGAGAACAGAAGTCAACTGAAAAGGATGAGGCAACCATGAGCATTTATCTCAATATGTAATTTCATCAGGTCCTGAGCAGTGTGAAATTGAATTTGTCAGTGGATTATTTGCGCGAGTTTTTGGTTTCCAGTGCTTCAACATTACAGCTCCACAGCCTGTAAGCGAATGAGACACGCACTGCACTGAAGCATGCTCGGCTAGCACGAGGCTAGAATATATCAGGCCTATGCTCCAACACTGTGTGTGTGTGTGTGTCTCTGTGTGTGTGTGTCTGTGTGTGTATGTGTGTGTGTGTACTGTGTACCATGTGTGCGGGTTCAACATCGAGCCAATTTTTACCTAGCGAGACGCATGCTCTGTGGGACCTCGATCGTAATGGAAAATCCATCGATGGATGGAGCAGATGAGCAGCGTTCAGGAACCGCTCGCACATTCTGTCTCGATTTGTTGTGCCTGTTGCATCTGTCTACGTCTGTCTGTCTTCCTCTCACATCGCATCACATCTCCTCACCCAATTACTGCACCCAACTAGGAAAACAAAAGAAAGACAAATGGGAAGACGTTTCCACCTTGTTCCGATGTGTTTATTATCCTCTAGGGGTGTATTCGCTGTCTCTCTGATAAATGTGTGTGTTGTTGAGGCAGAGTTGCATTTCATTGCGATTCGGAGCATATAGTCATATTTTGGAGAGGCTTGTCTGGGTGCCATTCCACAAGGTCATTGGTTGAGTGGTGCAAACATTTCGTCTCCCACAACGAGTTTGAGTTCACATGCATCGGTTTCTGGTGTAGTTTTAAGCAAAGCACAGAAATACAGGATCGGTTTGTCAGCACTGTCTATATGAGTGGAGATCAGGCTGTTGGTGGACCGGACCCCTACTGTGTTAGTGATGGGGATGGTTTGCCAGAGCCTTGGGGGAGCTGCTCAGGTGCATTATGTATGTGTGTGTGTGTGTGTGTGTGTGTGTGTGTGTGTGTGTGTGATTGTGAGCTCATAGCAGGAAAGGGTACAAGGGGCCAAGTAATCAACCCCTTTAATCCAGACCAGCAGGTGTGTGTGTGTGTGTCTGTGTGTGTGTGTGTGTGTGTGTGTGTGTGTGTGTGTGTGTGTGTGTGTGTGTGTGTGTGTGTGTGTGTGTGTGTGTGTGTGTGTGTGTGTGTGGCACCTTCATGAAGAAAACTGGCAATGACTTTATAGTAACTGCCAACCAGACATCATTCTTGGATCTATCAGAGCACATAGCTTATACAAAATTGGGAATAATACCGAACCCTTTGACAAGCTTTTTCTCCACGTCATATTTGCATTGGATTTGTTGATGAGCAATGTTTCTAATAGAGTCCCCCTCCCTCTCTCTCTCTCTCCCACCCCCCCCCCCCCCCTCTCTCTGCAGGACGAATGTCATAGGATGAACACTGCTGGTGGGGTGTGTCTGTCTGTGCTGTCCTTTCTCCTGGCCGTGGCCGGGGCCCTGGCTGCTGCGTCTGCCCTGGCTCTCACTCCTCTCTCTGCCCTGGCCGAGGCGGTCCCCAGCGCCGGGGCAGAGGGGGCCGTCTCGCCCCTCTCCTCCCCGTGCTCCAGCCTGGTAGCCGGGGTGCTCTATGGCTCTTTCTCCCTGAGGGAGCTCTTTCCCTCCAGGGCGCCGGGCTGCTCCTGGTCCCTGGAGAACCCCGACCCCACCAAGTACTCCCTCTACCTCCGCTTCACCCGCCACCCCGCCATCTGCCAGACACACTCCCCCATGCTCCTCTCCCTCGACCACCACCTGACCAATCAAAGCTGTCCCCTCCACGCACACATGGCCGCTAGGGACCAGGAAGTCATCGAACTCTGCGGCGGCCAATCCGACTCAGATGGACCGTACTCTTTCCTGCAGTTCGACAAGAACTTTGTGCAGCTGTGTCTCACCAGACACCCGGCCGCGGACGAGCCTCAGGTAACGAAGGAAGCGCTGGAGGTGCGACTGGTGGAGGTGCTGCTCATCAACAACGAGAACTCCAGCCAGTTTACGTGCGGCGTGCTCTGTCGATGGTTTGAGGAGTGTTTACGCACGCGCGGAGACCCGGAGCTTTCCGACGGCGACGGCTGTGGAATGACGCAGACGGGGTGTATCTGTCCCAACCACAACATCATGGCGCCCCCTATCCCGCTCCTCCCTGCCACGCCCCATAATTTCAACAACGGCTCGCTGGCGCCCGATGACTGCTGCGTCACCGACGGGCATTCCAACGATGCGATCGCCATCGCGCCTCGAGATGTCCGACAAGGTAAGGTTACCTCTCGCTGTTTCATTGCTGCTTTTGTCATGTTCAGTGATGCATGAGCACTGTTATCAGCACAGATCATACGGTTTGTACCCAATAACACAGCAGTTGTTTTTGTAATGCCATAACACAAAACACAACTTTCAAAGGCGCGCGTTATTGTTCAGACGTCCCACATAAATCAACGTGCAAGAGGAGGTGGGCGCCGTAAAACACCAGTGCATTCCATCACACAGAGGCAGTTGTGTTGAGTTCACTGTCTGTGCCACCACTTGCCTTTCAGCACGAATACTGACTCGTCGTTTATCCAGTTTGTAGAGGCAAACAGATGGGAAACGTTTGCTTTGTCATCCTGGCCTCCGGCACAACCTCAGAGAGGTCACATGCCCCCCCCCCCCCCACCTGATATAATTTGTTAGTTGACATTTGTCTTTGATATATTGGCGTTTAATTAAAAATGAAGCAGTTCAAAGAGGCCTCTTAACACCCTCTATCAAAAGACTTGTGAATGGCTATCATAAATTCAGACTTCTGATCTACACTCACCGAGCACTTTATTAGAAACGCCTGTACACCGTCCTGCTTATTCATGCAATTATCCATTCAGCCAATCGTGTGGCAGCAGTGCGTAACATCATGCAGATACAGGTCAGCAGCTTCAGCTAACGCTGCACATCAAACATCAGAATGGGAAAATGTGATCTCGGTGACTTTGACCGTTGCGTGGTTGTTGGCGCTGCCAGACAGGCTGCTTTGAGCATTTCTGAAACTGCTGATCTCCTGGGACAGAATGGAGTGGAAAAAAAACAAAAAAAACATCCAGGGAGCACTGCAGTGGTTCTGTGGACGGAAACACCTTGTTGATGAGAGCGGTCAGAGGAGAAGCCAGGCTAGTTGGAGCTGACGGAACAGTCTACAGTAACTCAGATAACCTCTTTGGTGAGTGAGCATTTAAAAGCATCTCAGAATTCACAACACGTCCAACCTTGAGGCGGATGTCACTTTGGTAGCCGGTTGACATTGAGCTGAAAGCTACCATACCACACCCCAAAGCCTGAGCCCCAGATCAATTCTTACCTTGTTGAAGAGAAGGTTATTATCAGTCTACGTATTCAATCAGCAGCACGCATACGGTTTTATCATCTAATGAACTTGCACAGAGGAAGAGAAAGAAAAGTGAAACCAGCTCAACTCAAGCACAACCGATGTGTAGCACCCACCTGGGTGATGCACGGCAGCCAGAATGCGCTAGAACGCTCACCATACCATACATCAGCTATCATGGTGGAGAAGACTTTGCCAATTAGATATCGAGAGATGATTAGGTGGTCAGGATGGAAGGAAGGCCTGTATGGGAATTTAGCCAGCCAGGGCACCAGGGTTACACCCCTACTGTGAGTGAGCAGCGAAGAACGGTGCTCACTCACAGGACACGGACAGGAGTCTGTGTCTCTGCCCTGGGTCATTGGGGGGGGGGGGATTATTCATGAGATCAGAGGGAAGAGCACCCCCTACTGGTCTTCCAGCACCACTTCCAGCACCAGATGGTCTCCCATCCAAGGATATGGCTCGCACTTCAGGTAGCCCAGTGGCTGGTCAACCTAAGAGGCTTTAGACAGCTCCTGCATTGCTTCTGCATCACTGCTGTGAACTGTGGGTGGCCCTTGATGAGAAGATGGTTCGGAGTGTGGGCAAGTGTGTGTGTGTGTGTGTGTGTGTGTGTGTGTATGTGTGTGTGTGTGTGTGTGTGTGTGTGTGTGTGTGTGTGTGTGTGTGTGCGCGTGCGCGCGTGCGTGCGTGCATGCGTGTATGGTGAGTGGGAGGCAGTGTTGTCTTCCAATCAGTTCCCCTGTGGCTTAATTACCCTAAACTATTAGAATTCGAATCACTAATTATCCAACATCCTGCTGACAGAGCGTGAGCCAGAATCGTGCCTCTCCTCTCTATCCACGGAAAGATGGACACTCATGCCATTGAGTCAAATCCACTTTGAAGCAAAACTTCCCTTTCTCTCTTTGCCTCTGTTTATCTCCGTATCTCAAACTCTCATCTCATCATCGAGATCTGCATCTGCACCATTTGAAAATGCAACACTTGCTTGTACAAAGCTATTCACAGGTGCTGTATACTTTTTAAGAGTGATAGGTCTCTTCAGTTCTCGGTTGATAAAATGAACACTGGGTGCTCCGTTTTGAAGTTAATAAGCAATCAACTTCAGGCAGTGCTCCCCCCCCCCAAAAAAAACTGATGCAGAGGATTTTGGAAATAAACTTGTCATATCTTGTTTAGTTAAGTGCCATCACTTTTTCAGATTTAGAGTCTAGCAGATTGTCAAAGAGCAACTAATTAGCTTTGACAATGCCTGGCAGGTGTTCCAGCCTGAAGCGGGTCTGATTTGTAATTTTTTTTATTTTATTATTTCAGGGCTATCTTCTGCACCATTTTTGTCTGTGCATATTTCCATTGTGATTATGGCTGCGATGGACGGTAGTCTATTATGCTGGCTGACCTTCACCAAGCTCATTTTCAGGATTCAGGATTTTCTTTTTTTTGCATATCTTTATTACGAGCATGACCACAATGCAGTACAATGAGCACATTTTGCATTGTATGGGCAGACCTTTGGGGATATTATTTCTCAGTGTGGGTGGGACCTTAGCCAGTTCTCTGTCGATAAAGACGGCTATTTTGTGCGGCTACAGGATTGTTTTCAATCGACAATATGGGACTTATTTGCAAACCAATCATCACAGCTCGACCCCAAAATTGCACTGGAGGAATACACCTCCACAGTTATGGATTATATTAACTTCTGTGTGGACAATGTTACCAGCTGGAAAACAATCCACATATTTCCTAACCAAAAACCGTGGATGACATCTGATGTACGTTCACTACTCAAAGCTCGGGATGCTGCTTATAAAACAGGGGATGCAGCTACATACAGCAGAGCCAGGTCTGCACTAAGGAGAGGCATCAAATCTGCTAAACTTAAATACAAACAACGTATTGAAAGTCATTTCAACAGCTCAACCAACCCCCGTCAAGTATGGAAGGGAATCAGGGTAATCACAGACTATAAAGCGTCATCTCCCTCTGCAACCAGCTGTGCCACTCTAGCCGAGGAACTTAACCACTTCTACGCTCGGTTCGACAGGGAAAACGAACACCAAGTGGTACAGCCCCTCCCCGCCACCGACAACAATACTGCACCCAGCCTCAGCCTCCACGATGTCAGACTCTGTCTCCGGAACATCAACCCCAGGAAAGCAGCCGGTCCAGATGGTGTGGCAGGCCGCGTCCTCAAAGACTGCGCTAACGAACTTGCAGAGGTATTCACTGACATCTTTAACCTCTCCCTGTCCACATCATCTGTCCCGCCATGCCTAAAATCATCAACAATTATCCCAGTGCCAAAACGGTCAACTGCCACATGCCTGAACGACTACAGGCCTGTGGCCCTCACCCCCCTCCCTGCCAAATGTCTGGAGAGACTCGTCACAAAACACATCAAGGCCATCATGCCAGCCTCCTGTGACCAACACCAGTTCGCCTACAGGGAGAACCGATCGACTGACGACGCCATAGCCATCGTTCTTCACTCTGCCCTAGAACATCTGGACCACAAGAACTCTTACGTAAGACTGCTTTTCATCGACTACAGCTCGGCTTTCAACACAATCCGGCCCAGCAAGCTCATCTCCATACTCCAGGCCCTGGGGCTCAGCACCTCGCTCTGCAACTGGGTTCTGGACTTCTTATCCAACCGCTCACAGTATGTCAAACTCGGCAAGCACTCATCTTCCATTCTGTTTCTAAACACCGGCGCTCCCCAGGGCTGCGTGCTCAGCCCCTTTTTCTACAACGCATACACACACAACTGCTCCCCCTTCCACCCTTCCAATCTCATCATCAAATTCGCAGACGACACTACAGTGCTGGGCCTCATTTCTAATAACGACGAGTCTGCCTACAGAAATGAGGTTCAGAGGCTGGAGGAATGGTGCCGCAGCCTCAACCTGGAGCTTAACACCAAAAAGACCAAGGAAGTGATTATAGACTTTCGCAAGTCAAGCCACCACAACCACTCCCCCCTGTTCATCAACGGGGAGGCAGTGGAGATTGTCACGTCTTTTAAATTCCTTGGTCTGACCATCACAAAGGAGCTGTCTTGGAGCGCCAACACATCCGCCATGATTGGCAAAGCACAGCAACGCCTCTTCTACTTAAGGAAACTTAAGCGTGAAAACCTCCCACAGAGGCTCCTAGTAAATTTCTATCGATGTGCCGTCGAGAGCGTGCTGACATACTGTCTGTCAGTGTGGTTCTCCAGCTGCACCAAAGCAGACCAGCACGCTCTCCAGCGTGTCATCAAAACAGCGGGCAAAATCATTGGGACTTCGCTCCCGGACATCCACTCCCTCTACTCCTCTCGCTGCCTGCGCCGTGCCCACAGCATCATCAAGGACTCATCTCACCCGGCTCATCATCTGTTCGTCCTCCTGCCCTCAGGTAGGAGATACAGATCCATCCGCTCTAAAACTTCCAGGATGCTTAACAGCTTTTTCCCACAAGCTGTCAGCCTGCTGAACACTACCCCTCGAAACACAACACAGCCCCCCCCCCCCCCCCCCCCCCCCCGAACAATGAACTCTGACTGTTTCACACAACACTCTGGACTCACTGTTTACATGCACTTCTGAACAGTCACTAACTCTGATGCCTTTATAGAATAATGTATTATTTATTGTATGTATTTATTATTTGGGCCGATGCACTTTACCTGGTGTTGCACTGTACGTCTCAGGGAGATGCTTGTCTATATCTCGTTGTTGGAGCAATTTAACAATGACAATAAATATACTTGAACTTGAACTTGAACTTGAACTTTGTCCTCACTGCTGGAGGTGAAGGAAATGGAAAATAAAATAGACAATGTTTGCATGTCAATAAAGGTTTGCACCCTGGAGTTTTTATCTCACATTGCATTTGCAATTTCTATATATAGCTTTATTTATTTTCCTGAAGGGAAGCAGGGGTCTTTGTCTGTCCAATCTGTCAATCTGAGACAATTTGAACACAGTTATGCTTTATAAAGTGACACAAATGCTGTCCACTTTTATCGCTGCCCACTATTATTCTATATGGAATACATTTTTGCTTTATATCTAGTTTGCTTGTCTATGCTATGCTATGCTATACAATATGCAATACAATTGTATCTGCTCTTATTTAGGCAAAAGGCATTCTGAGAAGAGTCAAGTATATTGTGTGTGTGTGTGTGTGTGTGTGTGTGTGTGTGTGTGTGTGTGTGTGTGTGTGTGTGTGTGTGTGTGTGCATCTATTTTTAGGACTGCATATCTACCGTCAGCAGAGTCTGCTCTTTTCACCCTTCTCAAGCAAAACACCTCTCCCCCCACCCACACACACACACACACACACACACACACACACACACACACACACACACACACACACACACACGCGCACACACACACACACACACACACACACACACACACACACACACACACACACACACACACACACACACACACACACAGAATTTGCACACCCCCTGTGGCACTGTCAGTGCGTTGACACACTGTCGATGAATAATACAGGCAAACAGATCAGCGCCCTATTGACCTTAGAGAGGCCGGCACATTGTTTGCTCATGTAAGACCCCTGGGTCACATGGTCTCTGGGTCACATGGTGTCTGGGTCACATGGTGTCTCACATTCAAACAATCTTTTGGTGTGTTTCAATGGAAGGGCAAGAGAGAGAGAGAAAGAGAGACAGTGAGAGCAGTAGCTAAATAAGATGCCACAAATAAGATGTAACAGTGCACATCCATTTCACATAATCCAGCCAGCTATATGTGCGCGTGCAATTGGGTTCATGTGGAGAGGTTGCAACTGCACATGAGCCGCCATGCGCGAACACAGATAGAGCCACAGATCAGCACAAAGGTCACTAAAAACAGCACATACATGCACATGTGTGCGCAAAGAGCCCAAAGCGATAAGGTTGAATAACTTGAATGAACAGTGCGGTGCAAGTGCACTTCTGTTGTGCCCACCCCTCCTCCTGTTACTCTCTCAAGACAGTCTATCTCGTCCACCATCTTTGAATGCTCCAGAGACAGCCTGTATTACAGACCAGGGGTTCTCAAACTGTTTTGGCTTCAGCTTTCCCTGATTTCTGAATCCACGTATTCACTTTATGTAGCCCCGCCCACTTGACCAAGTTGTGTTATGACTTCCTGTTCAAAACACTGTCTGTTTTACCTGGTCACCAGTAGGCTACTGTACTGTCACAGGAAGTGTAAACACAATAGGAAGTAACTGGCTGACCCGTGTGTTGGAACATATGGTGGATAGGCTACCCCCTTTCCACGACTGCAACCATACCTGTACGATGCACTGAATGAATGATAATCCACCTTTAACATTACAAATAAGAAATTGCATGAAGGAGTTTGTTTGTTTGTTTAATGTTTATTTGCATAGGGACAGATACATAAACATAGAGCAATTGCAGAAAACAGTCTGATGTCATATATCATAACATTTCTAGCCTAAGCTCATTTGCAATGTTTGTCCCTAGATGTTATAGCAGTGATACTCAACTTGCGGCCCGGGGGCCAGATGCGGCCCGCGGTAGGGTGCCGAGTGGCCCCCCAAACATGTTCTAATTCACAATGAAAACGAACGTTAAATAAAGTTTGACTGAGCTCCAGCTAAATTGTCAAATATTGCTGGCTGCTCACCGCTCAGGCACTTACTTAACTAACTTAACCTAACTAATACACAACCATTATGTATACTCCAAAAAAGAGCATTGAGAATTGTACACCATGTTGGGTACAGGGAACATACAAATATATTATTTCTGAATTCCAAGTGTCTCAAGTTTATGGATCTTGTCAAGTTCAAAACTGCTCAAACAATGTACAAAGCAAAGAATAATTTACTCCCCTGTAACATTCAAAAGTTATTTAAGGACAAAGAATGTGGGTATAATTTAAGAGGGAAAAATAATTTTGAGAAACGCTATGTTTGTACAAATGTGAAGAGCATGAGCATTTCATTTGGTGGAGTGACTCTGTGGAACAGTTTGGATAATGAAATAAAACAAAGTAGAACTATTATACTGTATACTGAAAAAGTTTAAAAATATTATGATTGAGGGATACAGAGAAGAGGAGGCGGCGGGGGGGAGGGGGGGGGGACACATGGTAATAGGGTGGCTCAGGTTAAAAGGAAAATAAGAAAATATGAAAAGTAATAACATAGAATTTTATGTTATTACGATGTGCCTATATTAAAACTAGAATGTACATGGCTTTATTTTCAATCTGTGTGCAGTGCAAACTGTGGTAGAGCCCTCACTTCTAATAGCTTAGCGCTACAATTAGCCTACACCCGTTCAGTCGGCCAAAATGCACATTCCAACAGCGCTAAAAACACTCACATGTACAAGGTGCATACCTGCCAACACAACAGTCTCCCGATTTTTAACCCTTTCTCTCACTGTGCTCCCGCTTGGTGATTTCTCCCCCTAATCTCCCGATTTGTAGGATATTATGTGGTGGTACCTGGCAACCCAACCCAGTAGTGATGCGCGGGTCAGGGTTTTTTAAGGCCCGCCCCAACCCAACCCGTAATTGGAGCCAGCCCGCCCCGCCCAGCCCGTTAAAATATCTGAAAATTCCAAACTCAGCCCAACCCAGCAGCCCGCAACGGCCAATTTAATGTAATATGTCTCCGGACTCAGGAGGAGCACAGCAGAGCTTCCAAGGTGTGCAAAGTAGCTAATAACTCTGTCTCTCTCCCCTCTCTCTCTCTCTCACACACACACACACAGACACTCACATGCTGCCGTGCGCAACAACAGTTGTACTGCTCTGGATGAGTTGCGCGGCTGCTTTCATGTCGGTCTTTCTTCAATTAATCCAAGGTCTTCAAATGGAGGTAGCAGGTAGAGGTAGGTAGGCTACAGAAACAGTTCTTATTCTTCCCCATTTCTTTTAATTACCTCATGCGCTCTCAATTGGTCACGTTGCAGTAGTACTAAACGTAGTAGTGCAGCAGGTGCGCAGACGTCTTGCAGATACTCGCTGTCTGATTTATTTTAATTACCTCATGCGCTCTCAATTGGTCACAGCCTATCACGTTGCAGTAAAGTTGACAAATAGATCACAGTCGAGTGCACAACAGAAAATCTGCGGTGGCATTAGTTTTATGGACACTTCAAATAATAATTAAAGCGAATAATCCTTCCAAAATGTTTGTTTTGAGAGCACATAGGCTACCTCATTGAAGTGTTTCTTTACTCCATGGAGGCTATAGAGAGTGCAGAGAGAGTTCACGTCTTAAAGTCCCTGGAAACCAGATTTTTTTTTTTATTATTTAGCATTTTGAGTTCATCACATCACAGGAACCTATGTTAATAAGCCACCAGCCAAATTTGAACGATGATGAACGTCGCAAAGTATATA
>NC_139643.1:39827340-39849840 GCF_964638095.1 Poromitra crassiceps | reverse complement strand
CAAATACTTCAAAGTTTAAATGGTTTTAAGCCACCAGATGGGTGGGGTTTGCAATTTCGCACAATATGCTACAAGTGACATCATATTTAGACAATCGACAGGAAATAATTTGAAAATGTTGTATTGTTTTCTTTGATTTACAAAATGCCAGCTGTGCCAAATGGAGGTGGGGGTGGAAGAGAGACAACGCGATTCCCTCAAGCCAGCCAGAGATAGTTGGAGTAATACTGGAAGTGATTCTGCCTTCAAAGTAAAAGCGTACAATTTGTCGCTGACTTTTGGAAACAAGTTCAGATGCTATACGGTGCGGTGCCTAGCTTGGTGTGCGCAGCAGCAACTGTTGCTGAAGTTACTACAGTCCTGGAATAATGAGGATAACCACATCATTAAACCAATGTATTGTGAAGAAGATCCACTCCACAGTGGTACTAGGTTAGCTGTCTATCATAACATAACTTTTTGCCAAAATGTCTCAATAGCATTTTGCCAGATATAAAGTATGCTGGATCAGTTTTTAAAAAAAAATGTCCCGATTAGTTACTTAGACACAAAAAGCTACGAAGATAGGGTCCAGGATGAAAAAAATAATAATCATAGAGAAATTCTCCTTTATTAAATTCCACGGCTTTTAGACATAACTGCTTTGCTAGCTCAATCTAATTGTAGCTAAAATATTTGCCTCCAGAAGAATACCGTATTTCCGCTAATAGTAACCGGGGCCTTTATTTACTGAGCCGCAGAGAGCCCCCGTCCTATATTAGAGCAGAGGCCTGTATTCGAGCGAGGCCTTTATTTCTTAATATTAAACTCTCATGGACATACTCCTTTATTTTCATGACTTTTATGGCAAAATATTGCATAAAACCAAACAACGCAAATAAATATTGGCGGTCACTCACTCACTCAGTATTCTCCTCCTCCTCATCTAGTATGTCGGTATCCTCCGCGTCCTCATCATCATCAACATCATCCAGAACAACAAGTTCATTGTTGACCAGTTCTTCTTCATCTTCCTCATCCTCGACTGCCTGTCTGTTCTCCTGGTCCCGCTAACGCAGCTGGGCGAGAGCCTCCCGTCCAGCGGCGCAGGGCTGTCCCTGCTTGAAGCAGTGGATGAGGTTGTCTTGACTCCCGTCAGTTTTCACAGACTGTCCACAAACTTGGAAGGACTTTTTGATCAGATCCTTGTCCAGCTTGTCCCAGGCGGCGATCACCCAGTCCACAAGCAGGCGTCGAGCAGGCGCTTTTAGGTTTCCACCTCCAGCTGTGTACTGCTTATCTGCGTCCCCAGCTATCCACTCGTCGTAGGCATCGTGCAGGCTCTGCTTGAAGGGCTGATTCCACATCACACTGTACCAAATGTTCCGCTGCATATTGCACAACGCTCTCTTTAAACTTAACGTCAAACTTTCGTCTGGTTCGTTTGGTCGGTGCCATGTTTGTTTTTATTTCTCTTGTCTGCGTTACGTCCGGTTACGTCACACGGTAGATGCGTTGTGTTATGGGAAATTTACAGTACCGTATTCAACGTAGTTTTTGCTCCTTCGTTTTTGTTTTTTTTGACCCGGCCTGTATTGAGGGAGGGGCCTTTATTTGTCCGTGCAGGCCGTGCCCCGTCCTATATTAGAGCAGAGGCCAGTAATGGAATAGAGGCCACTAATAGAGGAAATACGGTACTTTTCTTTTGTCACGCATTGATTATCCACTGTAATTGCAAAGCTTGCAAAACACGAGCGAGACTTTAGCACTGGGCGAGCAAACATCACTCCATGCGAGATGAGAGAGCAGCGTGTGGTATTAGAAGTTGCAGTAAATGTCTGATGTCTAACTGACTGAATGAGTGATTGATGTGTTCATAAATCACATTGAAAGGTTGCTGGCCAGACAGGGAGGTCTCTTATTTTTCCATGGAACGGGAGGAGTCACCTTGCTGCATGGACAGCCTGCCTGATTGACAGCGCTCTGACCCAGTGAAGATGGGGTCACCAAGGGGGACCAATCACCTTTAGGAGAGGCGGGTGCTGACCCTTTGACCGTGCCCTTGGTATATAGGTGTTAAGTGTCTGATGAATGACGGAGTGACTGACCTGAACGTGGCTTTCGATGCCCTCATCTTAAAATATATGAAATATTAGTAGAAATATGAAGCATTAGTTTCTCTAATTGTTTTATAATAGGGCAATATCAAGCAGTGTGAATGCATGTGAAATGGGTGGTACATCATAATAACCTATGCGGTGAGTCGGTATTTGCAGTAGTGTTGTCACGGTACTCGGTACTTCGGTACTTGGACGGTACTACATTGCTACGGTACTGAACGGTACCTGTTTTTCATGGTACCGAGGGTACGGAATTTACTATTTAGTTTGCCACCATGGCTTGGCTTCATGGACCCAGCCGCCAGCTAACGTTAGCCTGTCTGCCTGAGCAACACACATACATACTGCGCATACAGCCCCGCGCACTTCCGGGACTACGGTGTCCCCGAACGTCCATACGTAATCGCGAACAGTCATTCACAGCTTGCTGACACGAGCAGTGCGCACAGGCGGCGAAGAGAATGGCTATGGCTGCAGCAGGAGCGGCTGCTCCTATTCCAACAACTCAACTTGTTGAGAAGAAGAATGCAAAGAGTCACATTTGGAAATAGCAGTCCCCAAAGCCCCATCTGCAAAAAGTGTGAAAGGGAGTTCCAAACCAAACAGGGTAACACATCCAATCTCGCCAAGCACCCAGACCTGTTCACAGAATCCAAGGTGGGTTAATTCTTTCAAACGGTGTAAAATAACACGTTTAACAACATATCAAACGGACCTTATCCTGTCACATTAGTTTTTGAGATAGCTGGCAATGCATTGTGTAACCATAAAAACGTTTGGCTAACGTTAACGTAATAACGTTAACGTGTTTCGTAATGGAATCATTATGGGACCCGGCTAATACCTGGTACAGCGTTAGCTAGCATAGTGTAGCGCCTGTGCAATGCAATGTTTGTAATGGAATTATTATGGGACACGGCTAATAGCCGAACTTAGCCATAGTTCAACATGGCATCAAAATAAATACAAGCTTCTTTCGGGTGAAACATGTCCGTGAATTAAAACTAGCTACATAAAATTGCTTGCACTCTACATGTGTGTATGTGCAGTTGTCTTTATCATCTCTTTATTTTAGTAAATCTCACTGACGTTACTTTCCATTTAACAGTATGCGAGAGATGAAGATGAAGAGGAAGGCACAAGTCGCGGAGCCCAAAAGACCACCCATCAGACAATTCCTGATGTTTTTGAAAAGCAGAGGAAATATGACAAGAACTCACATGAAGCAAGAAAGTGTGATAGGGCATTGGCAGAATTCCTATGCATCGATCAAATACCAATATACACCGTTGAAAAAAAAGGATTCCAGCAATTCTGTGAAATAAATTAAATTATAATATTTAATATAATAATAAAATTAAATACTTGAGGGCTACATGCCACTGTCTGTACTCACTGCCATACAGAGTTGAATGTAAGAAGAAGTAAGCAGAAGCACATTGTTTTGTTTTAAAGTTGAAGGCTACATGCCATTTGTTAATTGGAAATGGTTGCATACTTTAATAAAGGAGAATATGTTCAAGAAATATCAGTCTGTTTTTTTTACCGTGGTACCGAAATTGGTACCGAGTACCGTGGAAATTCACTAGTACCGGTACCGACTACTGAATTATTGGTACCATGACAACACTAATTTGCAGTGGTTCTAATAGAACACATTATATTGGTGCACCTCTAACAACAATGCTATTATGATGTGCTGCAATTATAATCCACTGGCATTATGACAAACTACCGCTAAGCGGTAAAATGTACTGGCAGCATGCTGCATTATTCACAATACTCAACCATTTCCCTGGCTCTGTCTTGGTTTACATGGCCCATTACTCAGGTGTCAGCTTGTCCCATGTGAGGGTTCTGTCGTGGGACACCTTGCAGTCTCCTGACATTCACGCTGTCCCATGGAATGCAGACACACACCCACACACACACACACACACAGACATCACCTCCACTATCACTGGGAATACTCATTACTGTAGCGCATACATAGAGGGTGTGAGGGACAGGTGGGATTGAGGGTGTGGATTGCAACTGCAGTGTGTGTGTGTGTGTGTGTGTGTGTGTGTGTGTGTGTGTGTGTGTGTGTCTGCGTGCGTGCGTGCGCTTGCGTGCGTGCGTGTGTGTGTGTGTGTGTGAGCGAGCGAGCGAGCGAGCAAGCAAGAGAGAGAGAGACAGCGAGACAGAGAAACCTAGAGAAAGGACTGGGATTTCCAGGGACTCCAGGGACCAGATCACCCCAGCAGTGAGTAAGAAGCAGTGGTCCGTCACACACACACACGCACGCACGCAAGCACGCACGCACGCACACACACACACACACACACGCATCTACACACACACACACACACACACACACACACACACACACACACACACGCATCTACACACACACACACACACACACACACACACACACACACACACGCAGCCACACACACACACACACACACACACACACACACGGATGCACGCACACACACGCACACAGCTCATCCCTTCCTCATGGAATACTATCAGCTTCCTGGCAATTAGAGCATAGAGAAAAGAGTGTGTGTATTTGTGTGTGTGTGTGTGTGTGTGTGTGTGTGTGTGTTTGGCGGTGTATGTGCAGTGTATATTCTCACAGTGCAGCACTCATACTGTACAGGCAGGTGTTTAGATAACCCCTCCCACCCTCCCCAACACACACAAGGCACGACACATGCACACGCACACAGAAAACTGCACAAGCATGCGCACACACACACACACACACACACACACACACACACACACACACACACACACACACACACACACACACCGTGTTGATGGCAAAGAGTAATTATGTGCTGTGCAGTACAATACCCTGTGAGTTTCTCTCCAATCAATGAAGCAAAAGTGTTAGATGAGAAAAAGACTGTTTGCGTATGTGTATGCATCAAGGGGCTACTCACAGCTCAGTTTGTGAAGCCATTGTGAAAGACAACTTAAACCTGCATCTTTTTCTTCTTCTTTTCCCAAATCGCCTGTAGGGGGTGACTCCACTGGCTGCAAAAGTCCGGTTACATGAAAGTATAGGAAAATGACGCTATTAGCTCACTTGATTTTTGGCCCCAGTAAACACTTTCCCAATGAGTGTACAGCCTCAATCGCTAGTTTCAAGTCTTCTTCAATACCGCATCATTTTGTAAATTGTGGCCCCATTTCAAGATAGATGATAAAGAAGACGATGTTTTGGGGCGTGATTGACAGGTGGTCTGTCCCGTTATCACACAGCTCGCCGATCACCAAGTGGCTCCAAACAACCAAGATGGCGACGGTGAAAACGCCAACATCAAGGCTTCAAAACATGAATCCAAAAACCAATGGGTGATGTCATGGTGCTACGTCTACGTCTATGGCAGGAATATCGGGGCCCACTTTGAAATCGGAAAATCTTCCGGTGCCCACCCAACCCTTCAATCACAACTCTGACCTACACACACGACTGAGATGATGTATTCCCCTACATATGTTTTTATTTCATTCACAGAGCATGTGAACTTGGGCATATACGGCAAATTAATAATCCATCCACGTACAAAAAATTGAGGCAAAAATACCCAAAAGCCAGATTGCCAACATTTTCTCCCCCTTACTCGTCAGAAACATTTATGTGCACACATGGGTTAAAGTGGGATTTGGCAGGTGAAAAGAAAAATGCACAAACATTTCACGTCCTACCACCCTCCACACGATGCACTGCGCTTTTCTTTGCTCTGAGCTAGAGTGAAATGAGCCTGACGTGCTTTGAAAGCTGGCAGGCTGGGCTATAATTATTAATCACACTAGTATTCTTTGTTACTATAGAGGGTATGCATGTGATGTCACAGAGGCAGAAGTCACACTGTGGGGTCACGCCCACTGAGTCACAGCAAGACTGAGCTTGAATGCAGTAATCAGCCTAGATAACTGACACCTGCTGCTCAGGGAGGAACTTGACACTCATTTTGACACTCATTCCTGATTGAGAGGGCGTGTTCCAGTGGGTGTGCATACCCTCTATAGCTTTAGCTTAAATGCTAATGTTAAACAGTACGAGGATGGAGAATGCTAACGCCATTAGCGTCATTCCAGGATTTATAGTAAAATGAAAAAATACTGATTTGGGCGGTCTAACCTAGTTTGATAGCCTATTATTCAAGCTTTGTAGTCAAGTACGGTCCATTTGGTAATTTGTATTGACACCCCCCCTCCCCACACACACACACACACACACTTTGGGAATCACTGGTCTATGGTCTGTCTGTCAGCGTGTGTGTGTGTGTGTGTGTGTGTGTGTTGTGTGTGTGTGTGTGTTGTGTGTGTGTGTGAGTGTGTGTGTGTGTGTGTGTGTGTGTGTGTGTGTGTTTGTGTGTGTGCGCGTGCGTGTGCGCGTGCGTGTGCGTGTGCGTGTGAAGGGCTGTCTGCTCAGGCTGACTGTGGCCACATGATTAGTATTCTGGGCTCATGAGCGATGCCTCTCCGCCTGGGATCAGCACTGAGCCTCTTTATGCTCCAGCAGAGGCCTGCACATACACACACACACACACACACACACACACACACACACACACACGTGTGCACACACGTATATTCACACACACATACACGCCGTGTCATTTATATCCATTGACTCTTTCTCAACAGATCTCTATGGATCTGTATGGATCTGTATACGCTCTGTCTGGCCTTGGCCGGATTTCAGAGGCAATCACAATGTGAGCCAACTTCCAGTCGACACTGTCAGAAAATGTCATAAATCAGAATAAAGGGAAAATATATATATATATATATTTTTTTTTTTTGTCTTCCAATCCAGTAGACTTGTCTTTCCAGCTGCAGTGTGCATTGGGAACAACTCAGTAATATGAGGCTGTTGCAGAGAATATATACTGTATCTGCAGTACAGGCGCGGTTGATTGACACCTGTGTGTTGCGCTGTGTGGGGTACATCAATACTTACTGTGTTAGGCTCTGCAGATCTCCCACAGCGATCCACAGCACACAGAGTTGGCTGCACACTGATGTTGATCATGAACAAAGACGTAAATAAAACATCAGAGTCAATCAGATTGGAGGTCACGGAGGACGGTTTGCTCAGAAACCTGCTGATTGAGATTTTACATACATCATTGTGCAAATTGGAATGCATTTATTGTGATGATAGAGGATGAAGATGACAATCACAGTGACTGGTGTTTTGAGTAACAGGCCACGGTCAATTTTCAGTTGTTTATAGATGATCAAATTGCAGATTGTAAGCATTCAAATGATGTGTCATACTTTGACATCTGAAAATAGTTGAAGGAGATAATATGCTTATTTTAATGTATGTACTTCTAAAAGCAACATTCATAGAAAATCAACCTGAAAGTTGGTGAACACGCTTGGTTTGCCCTGAACAAGCTTAGTTTTCTAACAAATTATAAGTAGTGGTCCTAAAACTGTTATCTGTTATATTGAGTACGTTCTTCCGCATCTAAACTTGGGCAATATGGAAAAAAAACACTTTTATCTTGATTTGTGCAATTTCACGGTTGCCTACTTCTTACCCCTTTCAGCAGCAGACGGTGTTCTTGTTCGACTGCATGTTCTTCAGGTGGCACTAAAACATCTCAAATCCATCTGAAAATTGGAAGAACATCAGTGATCTTAAAAGGATTACCGTGGATGTTTTTAAAGTAACCTCTGCAACATTGGAAGGTGAACATAGATTATTCAGAGTGAGAGTGATGGACTGAAGGAATTTAGATCACATATATAGCAGAGTCTAGCGGTCCATGTTCTCCACTCCACTGCTCCAACGCCCCCTCACATCCCGTGGGATTTCCCTGGCTGGGTAACGACTCGAGACAGGGCGAGGGGCAAAGGGCTGGCTTGGAGTGAGGCCCGTCACTCCTGCACCTAATGCAAGCTGTATGATGTCCAGATGAGAGTGGGTGGTTCCTCCTGCACCTAATGCAAGCTGTATGAAGTCCAGATGAGAGCGGGTGGTTCCTCCTGCACCTAATGCAAGCTGTATGACGTCCAGATGAGAGCGGGTGGTTCCTCCTGCACCTAATGCAAGCTGTATGACGTCCAGATGAGAGCGGGTGGTTCCTCCTGCACCTAATGCAAGCTGTATGACGTCCAGATGAGAGCGGGTGGTTCCTCCTGCACCTAATGCAAGCAGTATGATGTCCAGATGACAGCAGTTGGGTTTCTCCTCCTGCACCTAATGCAAGCTGTATGACGTACAGATGACAGCAGTTGGGTTTATCCTCCTGCACCTAATGCAAGCTGTATGATGTCCAGATGGGAGCGGGTGGTTCCTCCTGCACCTAATGCAAGCTGTATGATGTCCAGATGAGAGCGGGTGGTTCCTCCTGCACCTAATGCAAGCTGTATGATGTCCAGATGACAGCAGTTGGGTTTCTCCTCCTGCACCTAATGCAGTGTATCTTAAAGTGTGGGGCGCGCCCCACTTGTGGGGCGCAGTGGTATTACAGGTGGGGCGCGGGTGAAATCCGCGGAACCAATGTTTTAGCCATTTTTAGGTCGGACTTCTTTTCCCCGTGAGGAAATAAACAAACCCCGCGCTTCCGTAGTGACCCGTTCATTCATCAGACAGACTGGAGGCTGTTTAGTTTAGATTAGTGCACAATGAAGAGACATTTGGCTGGGACAAACAAGGAGTCGGAGGGCGGCAGTCAACTAAAAAAACCGAGACGAAAATATGATGACGCCTATCTTGCTCTGGGATTCACAGTCAATGCGGCAGGAGACGAGGAGAGACCAGTCTGTGTTCTCTGTCTGAAAACTCTGGCAGCGGACAGCATGAAGCCTAACAAATTAAAAAGACACTTGGAGACAACACACCCCACTTTCGTCAATAAGCCACTCGGGTTCTTTCAGAGGAAACTCGGTGAATACCGCAAGCAGGAAAATCGCTTTGTAAAAGTGGCATCAGTGAACAGCAAAGCACAACTAGCGTCATACAAGGTCGCATACAGAATTGCACAGTGCAAGAAGCCGCACACCATCGCTGAGGAGCTCATACTCCCAGCAGCTATCCATATGGTGTCAACTATGCTGGATGAGACCAGCGCTGCAAAATTGAAGACTATCCCGCTGTCCAATGACACAGTTGCAAAACGTATATGTGACATTTCAAATGATCTCGAGGAACAACTCACGGAAAAACTGACAGACACACGTTTCGCCTTACAAGTGGACGAGGCTACGGACAGCAATAAAGACTGCTTGCTTATCGCCTATGTTCGCTTTGTCACGTCGGAGTCACTGAGTGAGGATTTGCTGTTTTGCAAGTACGTTACAAGCAGAGCAACAGCTGAAGAGCTATGCTTCTGGACAGTTACCTGACACAACACGGGCTGAATTGGGAGAACTGTGTGGGTTTTTGCAGCCACTAATACTGAGAAAACTTGAGTCCTCACCATTATTATTATTATTTTCTGCACAGGTTGCACTTTATTATTCTTTTGAAAAGATTTGCAGTGGAAAACAGGCTCATTGCAGCCACTAATACTGATAAAACTTGAGTCCTCACAAATGTCTGCACTTATTATTTTCTGCAGGTTGCACCTTATTATTGTTTTGAAACGATTTGCAGTGGAAAACAGGCAGCCCGCCCTTAATACAGTGATAGTGACTTGAACTCACAATTAAGATATTTGAATTTATTTTGTTTTGTAGAGGTTGCACTTTATTGTTATTGTTTTTGAAAAGATGTGCAGGGCAAAACAGCCAGAATATAGAAATGAATGGTCATTATGTCAATAAAAGTTAAACTTGGACCGTTTTGTTTCAATTTTGTTGGGGCGGTGGGGCCCGAAAGATTTTCTTCCTCCAAAGTGGGGCCTGACAGAAAAAGTTTGAGAACCACTGACCTAATGCAAGCTGTATGATGTCCAGATGACAGCAGTTGGGTTTCTCCTCCTGCACCTAATGCAAGCAGTATGATGTACAGATGACAGCAGTTGGGTTTATCCTCCTGCACCTAATGCAAGCTGTATGATGTCCAGATGGGAGCGGGTGGTTCCTCCTACACCTAATGCAAGCTGTATGATGTCCAGATGAGAGCGGGTGGTTCCTCCTGCACCTAATGCAAGCTGTATGATGTCCAGATGACAGCAGTTGGGTTTCTCCTCCTGCACCTAATGCAAGCTGTATGATGTCCAGATGAGAGCGGGTGGTTCCTCCTGCACCTAATGCAAGCTGTATGACGTACAGATGAGAGCGGGTGGTTCCTCCTGCACCTAATGCAAGCTGTATGACGTCCAGATGACAGCAGTTGGGTTTCTCCTCCTGCACCTAATGCAAGCTGTATGACGTACAGATGACAGCAGTTGGGTTTCTCCTCCTGCACCTAATGCAAGCTGTATGATGTCCAGATGAGAGCGGGTGGTTCCTCCTGCACCTAATGCAAGCTGTATGATGTCCAGATGAGAGCGGGTGGGTTTGTGAGATGGATATTTTACAGGAGCACAGGAAGTGAGGAGCAACAGATGAAGCGAGAGAAGATGAAGTGAAGCTTGAGAGATGTGGTTAAGGCACTAGTGGGCCAAATTAGCTAACCTCTGGAGACCGCCCGTGCCTACCCACCATGGCGAGAGAGAGAGAGAGAGAGAGAGAGAGAGTGTGTGTGTGTGTGTGTGTGTGTGTGTGTGTGTGTGTGTGTGTGTGTGTGTGTGTGTGTGTGTGTGTGTGTAAGAGAAGCTAGAGCTAAAGTTACCACATATTTCCTATTAGTGGGACAGCTTAGCTAAAAATTCCACCACAGCATTTTGCGTAGTTTGGTACACTTATATACTCTAGCCAAAAGCATTCCAAACAGAATTGGGTATATGGAGGCATCATGAATGTTGCCATTTGCAGCTACTGGGCAGCCGATGGAAATTGTAACTGCAATAAAGTTGTGCTGATACTAGCTGATATTGATCGTCTCGTTGTCAAAAAATCATACAGTTCTCATGATGAGGAATTCAAATTTGGAACTTTAGAATTGCTCAGAAGCTTCTTTCTATCTCACAATTCAAGCGGTTAGGTTTGGGCAGTTGTGGCAATCACTTATCTGCCCCACACTATGGATCATGAAGCAGCAGAGTGATGTGAGAGCACTGGATAGCAATGGAGTACAGAGATGTATTACCTCAGCCCCCACCCCCCCCCACCCCCACCCCCCCCAAACACACACACACACACACACACACACACACACACACACACACACATATATATACTGTGTACACACACACACACACACACACGCGCGCGCACACACACACACACACACACACACACACACACACACACACACACACACACACACACACACATATACTGTACACACACACACACACACACACACACAAACACACACACACACACACACAATCACACAGATCCTCTCTGGCCCACTGACTCCTAGTCAAGCTCCACTGGGTTCGTGTGATCGATTAAGTGCAGAAAATAGATGGGCATCCCATAGTGCACCTGTGCCCATGGTCATGTGATGCCCTCCCTGGAGGCTGGCTTTCCCATGTGCATGTGCGAGTGTGTATCTGCGTGTGTATGCTCGAGTTCTGTTTGTGGGGTTTCCTCAAAACGTTGCGACGTCAACCTCCAACCATGCAAATCCCTGTGACATTTGTTTGGCATTTTTGTCTGAATATCATAGCCTCTCGCTCTTTACACACAAAAACGTCGCACACAGATTTCCAAACTCCCTTCATGCCTGTTTTGACAACAATGACATTTTTGATGAGCAAAATATCGACACGCAATTTGCGCCAGTGCATCTGATTTCAGCGGCTATTTTTAGGAGCTTGTGAGTGATGCTCGGCCCCTCGGAGAGAATCCCATTTTCCACTGCACTGTGCAGCGCACACCAACAGCTGTGCACCACTGTGTGGCTAATCCCAGCTCCCTGCAGTCTGCCACTCGCAAAGCACGCCGTGGACTCAGGGCTTTAAACTCTGTCTAAATGAGTAGCCTGCTGGGCCAGCTCTCTGTACAACTAGCCAAAAGCCAGTAGCCACCCCGTCCCCCCCCGTCCCCTTCAAATACACCACTCTCACTGTTGACTTTGAACCGTTTTAACATAAACGTACCTTATTAGGCAACCCAACGAATGGACTGCTTCCAATTAGTTGGGCACATTATCTAGTGCAGGGATGGGCAACTTTGATGATAGAGAGGGCCACAGAAAATAATAAATACATAAATACATAAATACATAAATACATAAATACATCATAAATACATACATGTATACTCAATACATAAATTAATCAATCAATCAATCAATCAATCAATCAATCAATCCTCACTACGTGAGGGCCAGATTGAGACTGACCTTCCTCCAGTAGGATACTGTATCCCCATCACTCAATTACTCAATTACCCAATTATAGGCACGAATTTGATGAAAAGAACAGAATATACTGGTTATCAAAGTTTTTATTTAATATTTTTCATATTCAAATGCATTCAATAAGGGTTGGGCTACCCTATCGAAAATTCTCATTCAGATATCTTGAGGCGACAGCAGGGTTTCCATTATCCAGTAATTGCCGGTCTTTTACTGGTAAAATCGGTTAAAAAACCGACCTACATGTCCTCCAACCCATACGGACCGCCTGCGTCCGACACATTCAAATCTCTCTCAAGTCCGGTGATTTCCACGTGTCCTTCTGTCAGCGTCATTACGGTAGTGTGGCCACATTGTTGACATAGCGTTGCAGCTGTCAGTATGATATTTCTGTGTTTTGTATACAAGCGGCTCTAAACCAATAATTGTCCCTTGTGGGATTAATAAAGTTGTTTGAAGTTGAAGTTGAAGCTACTAAGCCAGCCACCATTACACATGAGCGTTATCTGGATTACCGCTTCTACAAGTCAGAGGAGGTGGCGGAGAACCTCTAGTGGCATTGGCATTGCACATGACCAGGGATATCGTGGGGTTATCCACATTTTAATGTGTGGTATACCCACCTTTTTCAGGGTGTAGTCAAAAGAATCTTTCAGAAAATAGTTTACCAATGATTTTCTAAGCACAGCAAATAGCTGTTTGAGTGCATGGGGCCGAGTTATGGTGCAGTCGTGTGTGGAAAGTGTGTTCTGACCCGTGTGGCGAAACAACTGGCCACCTGAGCTCACAGCGGTAACTGCTGGGTCACGCCTCAAAAATAGAAACTCTCGCTGCAGCGTTGCGAGGCGAGGCGCTGCGCCGCTGTGCTCGGTCTCCCCCGTTAACAATGACGCCGAAATGAAGCTGCAAGGCGTCGCTTCAGCGTCGGATACGCTTCTGGTGTGTTTGGGGTGTTACTCTGTTGTTCACATGATCAGTTCACTTATGCTTATAGCCCCTTATCACACACGAGCTTGTCTCAAAGGGCTTTAGATCATCACAGTCACATACATCATATATCTACACACAACAAAGGCATACTACTATGATACTACACAAACACAGCATGTCTTTGGACGATGGGAGGAAACCGGAGCACCCGGAGGAAACCCAACGCAAACACGGGGAGAACATGCAAACTCCACACAGAGAGGACCGGGGTGGAGATACGAACCCACGGCCTTCTTGCTGTGAGGTGACACTGCCACTGATCCACTGATCCACTGATGTGTGTGTGTGTGTGTTTCTGCATGACTGAGCATTCAGACCGTAGTGTGTCTGCACCCGTGACAATGCGCGCACGGGGGGGAAGTTGGATGATGTCACATTCGCCGAGCCATCAAAGTGATTTACAGTGGCAGTCTAATTACCGTGTGGTACAGTACGGTGATTTACCGTGCGTTAGGCCTGTCACTTCTGAGGTGGAATGATACCGAGCACGCCGTCGCAGCTGACAACCTGTGGTTATCCAACACGGTCTGATGGCGCTATGTGCGCTGTTTGCAGCCATTTGCAGGACTGGGTTGATGGTATTGTCACCAGGAGAGAGGAACGGAGACAGATAGCGGGGTATTATTGATATTGAGCAGCGCCGAGCGGTATGACAGATACACCGCCATTATGTTAATGCATTTTATATGACAGCATCAAGACTAGATCAGGGATTAATTTCCGGGCGTTTGGGGTTTACTGTACGGCGCCGTGCTGTTTTGGAAGCTCGTGTGTGTGTGTGTGTCTGTTCGAGTGTGCGAGTGCGCTCACGGGCACACTCACTCGTGTCTGTTTGAATGCCAGCTTGACGCCATGGCACAGCGGTGCTTGCTTTCTGGTTACTTGCCACCCACACCTCCCCTCACCCACAAGATGTCCTTCACGATAAGTGTCACCCGGACTCTCTTCCCCCCTGAAACGTCCCCCCCGGGGAACTAATTTGTGTTCATCTGGCTTGACGTGAGGGGGGAATCTGTTTGCCAGACACAGCAACCACATGACGGACAAGGCTATTTATCCTAATACAGGAAGAGAAGCCATGCACACACACACACACACACACACACACACACACACACACACACACACACACACACACACACACACACACACACACACACACACACACACACACACACACACACACACACACACACACACACACACACAAACACACACACACACACACACTGTATATAAGAATCACTCATGCAGGCCACCACAATAGAACATTTTTCACAGGTTTCACCGAGGAACAGTGTATTACAAAATCACTCCCAGCCCCATGAAATATGATTCTTCTTCTCTGCTGCTGTGACTCTTATTTGAAATGAAATATGAAGATATTCTTCTTCTCTGCTGCTGTGACTCTTATTTGAAATGAAATATGAAGATATTCTTCTTCTCTGCTGCTGTGACTCTTATTTGAAATGAAACATGAAGATATTCTTCTTCTCTGCTGCTGTGACTCTTATTTGAAATGAAATATGAAGATATTCTTCTTCTCTGCTGCTGTGACTCTTATTTGAAATGAAATATGAAGATATTCTTCTTCTCTGGTGCTGTGACTCTTATTTGAAATGAAATATGAAGATATTCTTCTTCTCTGCTGCTGTGACTCTTATTTGAAATGAAATATGAAGATATTCTTCTTCTCTGGTGCTGTGACTCTTATTTGAAATGAAACATGGAGATATTCTTCTTATCTGCTGCTGTGACCCTTATTTGAAATGAAATATGAAGATATTCTTCTTCTCTGCTGCTGTGACCCTTATTTGAAATGAAACATGAAGATATTCTTCTTCTCTGCTGCTGTGACTCTTATTTGAAATGAAACATGAAGATATTCTTCTTCTCTGCTGCTGTGACCCTTATTTGAAATGAAATATGAAGATATTCTTCTTCTCTGCTGCTGTGACCCTTATTTGAAATGAAATATGAAGATATTCTTCTTCTCTGCTGCTGTGACTCTTATTTGAAATGAAACATGAAGATATTCTTCTTCTCTGCTGCTGTGACCCTTATTTGAAATGAAATATGAAGATATTCTTCTTCTCTGCTGCTGTGACCCTTATTTGAAATGAAATATGAAGATATTCTTCTTCTCTGCTGCTGTGACTCTTATTTGAAATTAAATATGAAGATATTCTTCTTCTCTGCTGCTGTGTCTCTTATTTGAAATGAAACATGAAGATATTCTTCTTCTCTGGTGCTGTGACCCTTATTTGAAATGAAACATGAAGATATTCTTCTTCTCTGGTGCTGTGACCCTTATTTGAAATGAAACATGAAGATATTCTTCTTCTCTGGTGCTGTGACCCTTATTTGAAATGAAACATGAAGATATTCTTCTTCTCTGCTGCTGTGACCCTTATTTGAAATGAAACATGAAGATATTCTTCTTCTCTGGTGCTATGACCCTTATTTGAAATGAAACATGGAGATATTCTTCTTATATGCTGCTGTGACCCTTATTTGAAATGAAACATGAAGATATTCTTCTTCTCTGGTGCTATGACCCTTATTTGAAATGAAACATGAAGATATTCTTCTTCTCTGGTGCTGTGACTCTTATTTGAAATGAAACATGAAGATATTCTTCTTCTCTGCTGCTGTGACTCTTATTTGAAATGAAACATGAAGATATTCTTCTTCTCTGCTGCTGTGACCCTTATTTGAAATGAAACATGAAGATATTCTTCTTCTCTGGTGCTGTGACCCTTATTTGAAATGAAACATGAAGATATTCTTCTTCTCTGCTGCTGTGACCCTTATTTGAAATGAAACATGAAGATATTCTTCTTCTCTGGTGCTGTGACCCTTATTTGAAATGAAACATGAAGATATTCTTCTTCTCTGGTGCTGTGACCCTTATTTGAAATGAAACATAAAGATATTCTTCTTCTCTGGTGCTATGACCCTTATTTGAAATGAAACATGAAGATATTCTTCTTCTCTGGTGCTGTGACCCTTATTTGAAATGAAACATGAAGATATTCTTCTTCTCTGGTGCTATGACCCTTATTTGAAATGAAACATGAAGATATTCTTCTTCTCTGGTGCTGTGACTCTTATTTGAAATGAAACATGAAGATATTCTTCTTCTCTGCTGCTGTGACTCTTATTTGAAATGAAACATGAAGATATTCTTCTTCTCTGCTGCTGTGACTCTTATTTGAAATGAAACATGAAGATATTCTTCTTCTCTGCTGCTGTGACTCTTATTTGAAATGAAACATGAACATATTCTTCTTCTCTGCTGCTGTGACTCTTATTTGAAATGAAATATGAAGATATTCTTCTTCTCTGCTGCTGTGACTCTTATTTGAAATGAAACATGAAGATATTCTTCTTCTCTGCTGCTGTGACTCTTATTTGAAATGAAACATGAAGATATTCTTCTTCTCTGGTGCTGTGTCTCTTATTTGAAATGAAACATGACAATATTCTTCTTCTCTGGTGCTGTGTCTCTTATTTGAAATGAAACATGACAATATTCTTCTTCTCTGCTGCTGTGACCCTTATTTGAAATTAAATATGAAGATATTCTTCTTCTCTGGTGCTATGACCCTTATTTGAAATGAAATATGAAGATATTCTTCTTCTCTGGTGCTGTGACCCTTATTTGAAATGAAATATGAAGATATTCTTCTTCTCTGCTGCTGTGACCCTTATTTGAAATGAAATATGAAGATATTCTTCTTCTCTGGTGCTGTGACCCTTATTTGAAATGAAACATGACAATATTCTTCTTCTCTGGTGCTGTGACTCTTATTTGAAATGAAACATGAAGATATTCTTCTTCTCTGGTGCTGTGACCCTTATTTGAAATGAAACATGAAGATATTCTTCTTCTCTGGTGCTGTGTCTCTTATTTGAAATGAAACATGAAGATATTCTTCTTCTCTGGTGCTGTGACTCTTATTTGAAATGAAACATGAAGATATTCTTCTTCTCTGGTGCTGTGACTCTTATTTGAAATGAAACATGAAGATATTCTTCTTCTCTGCTGCTGTGACCCTTATTTGAAATGAAACATGAAGATATTCTTCTTCTCTGCTGCTGTGACCCTTATTTGAAATGAAACATGACAATATTCTTCTTCTCTGCTGCTGTGACCCTTATTTGAAATGAAACATGAAGATATTCTTCTTCTCTGGTGCTATGACCCTTATTTGAAATGAAACATGAAGATATTCTTCTTATCTGGTGCTGTGACTCTTATTTGAAATGAAACATGAAGATATTCTTCTTCTCTGCTGCTGTGACTCTTATTTGAAATGAAACATGAAGATATTCTTCTTCTCTGCTGCTGTGACCTTTATTTGTGTGTTGGGAGTTGATCGCCCACACAAAAACCTCAACGAACGTGTGTGCCTATGTACCCGTGTGTGTGTGTGTGTGTGTGTGTGTGTGTGTGTGTGTGTGTGTGTGTGTGTGTTGTGAACGATGCCTCCATGGAGTGTGCTGATTTTAAGGGGGGGGGGGGGTGTTCTGTCTTTGTCCTCAGGCAGGGTCTCACGGGTGCACAGTGACGACACTCCATGAAATAGCGGATACACACATCCACAGCGAGTGCCGAAGTCCCGCCCCCTTCTGGGGTCCGCATGGGACCTCAGGCAGTGAATTCCCCCATTAATTTCCCCATTGACGTTTCACAAAACCCTGATAGAAAGAGACATTTTTCGACTCCCCCCCCTGTTTTTACCAGAAAAATTATGATCCGATGATCCGAGCACCCCCCCCCCCCCCCCCCACCAGCAAAGACCCCCTTACCCCCACATTGCCCCCCTCCCCACTTTATGCCCCATGGCCCACATTCATGGGCGGCTGTGGCTCAGGAGGTAGAGCGGGTCGTCCACTAATCAGAAGGTCGGTGGTTCGATCCCCGGCTCCTCCAGTCCGCATGTCGAAGTGTCCATGGGCAAGACACCGAACTCCAAATTGCTCCCTGCATGGCAGCTTGCCGCCTTCGGTGTATGAATGGGTGAATGTACCTACTGATTGTAAAGCGCTTTGGATAAAAACGCTATATAAATGCAGTCCATTTACCATTCATTTTTAGTAGCGGCTGGTGTGAAAATGGTCTCTTGTTATTTGTTGCTTTTGCTCCGAGTCAAATGTTTTCTGGTCACTGGTGATTCATCTCGTTGCTGGTCGGCTTGGTTCCAGGCTTAAAAAAACCCCTCTTACATAAGAATTTTACGAAACGTCATTGGAGAACAGAATGGCAAATTAATTTCCTGAGTTCCCATGCGAACCCCGGAAGGGGGCGGGACTTAGGCACTATATTCTAGCTATGATATGCATACTGTACACTGCACACACACACACACACACACACACACACACATGTGAATGCACATACCCAAAAGCACACACACCAACACACACGGCTTGACAGAGCGAGTCTGGTGACAAAGTGGACTGAGAACAATAGGAGGTAGACATGGTGTGTCATATATAGACAATCACACACTCTTGCCCCTAAGTCAAATTTACTTCAAGACAGCTCTCTCTCTCTCTCTCTCTCTCTCTCTCTCTCTCTCGCTCTCGCTCTCCTTTCTCTCTCTCTCTCTCTCTCGCTCTCTCACTCTCTCTCTCTCTCTCGCTCTCTCTCTCGCTCTCTCTCTCTCTCGCTCTCTCACTCTCTCTCTCTCTCTCTGTCAGCCCACATTACCATCACCAGCCGGTGTGTGGCAATTAAATATATCCCTGGGCAACGGGGCCCTATTTAGAAATCATTGCAAGACAAGTAAATCTCGCACCACAAGTTTAGCCAAAACACTTGGGAACCTGTGTGGGTGTGTGGGTGTGTGTGCGTGTATTCACACACGTGTATTCATGTGCACTTGTGTGCATTGCGTACATACATACATACATATATACATCATTATATTCCACTCATCCGTGGCTCTTTCCTTCCAAGAGAAGTCTCCCTGTAGACGCTCTCCAGCTCTCCAGCCGTGCCGTGCTGTGAAACGTCCCCTCCCTCGCTCCCCGCCGAACGGAGATGGTATCACCTGCACGGCAGGGTAATGGCGCAGAATGAGTGGGAGATACCACAGCTCAACCACGTAGCGGGGGGGTGGGCGGAGGCACCGAGGGCGGGAGGAGGGGCGCGGCCACTCCGCAGGCGTGTGCCGAGCGCTCGATCATGTTTACGCATTCTCCTACCGACGTCCTTGACTGTGTGTGTGTGTGCGTGTGTGTGTGTGTGTGTGTGTGTGTGTGTGTGTGCGCGCGTGTGTGCGTGCGCGCGCTGTGGTTTAGCATGCATGCATGGCTGCCTCTGCCTGCTTTAACCCTGTAAATCTCCGGGGTCAGTGACCTGTCACACGCAGACAGGCGTATCGACGTATCAGTGCAGAGAATCTGCCCTCTCCTGAGTGGAGAAAAGACACTGACAGAGAAGGGAAGGAAAGAAGGAAGGAGGAAAAGAGGAAAAAGAGAGATAGATCATAGAAGACAAGGTCAGGTGGAAGGCCTCCCCAGGCGCCATTGTGTCTCCTCTCACACACCTTTCTTGTCCATTAGAGAGGACGTCTGTTTTGATCCAGAGGTCTCTCAAGTTCTCTTTGCAGCACTTCACATAAACGTTCTAGCATCTTTGAATAATGATCCCATTAGGCTTACAATTCTGAGTAGACCATTAGCGTTTGATTGCAATTAGCCAATTTTTTTCTCTCTCTCTCTTCTTATTGGTGGCGGGATAATTTGCATGTAATGTTAGCTTTTGAGGAGTGAACACTACAACGAACAATTCCCCCTCATATTCGCATGAAGCGGAGAGTGTGTGCTACAGTATCATGCAAATGAAGACAATTTTGATGTCGTAATTTAACGCACTCAAAGAAGATATATTCAGGAAAAAGGAGGGGGAGTCGCGGGGGCGAGAAACATTTCATAAATTACGCTCTCAAGCCGCCCCATCCAGACACTGACTAGGAGGAATGCCATAAAAGTTTATGACGCATAATGAATCCATTAATATATAAATAACGGGACAAATAAGTGAAAAAGGGGGGAAAGAAAATCTCACCTTGCCTTTTGGTTGTGCAGCAGGGGACATACTGTACGTACGCGAGGTGGGGTGAGCCTCCTCGGGCTTGGCCTGCCTCCTCAGGCTTGGCCTGCCTCCTCAGGCTTGGCGTGGGGTTTATCCACACGGTGGCTGTTATAAGCCTACTGTCACGCTCCAGCAGCTCCCCATGGCCGTGTTAAGACTCAGGCAGGAAGAAGAAACACTCGGAGTCTCCATCTCAGCCTCCTTCCCTTTCTCTGCTGCCCCGGTGCACGAGCCACTGAAGCCCATTGTCACTCAAACGTCAACCGAGTGGAACTGAGATATTTTGTAACGTCAAATCTGTCCCACTCCTCCTATGGAATTATCTATCTCCCCTCCCCCCCCCCCCCCCCCACACACACACATACACACACACACATTCCCACCCACAAATCATTTAATTTCCATTCATGTCAAAACATGCTCGGCATCGGGCTTCAACAGTGACTACGTTTTGCTCCCTCCCCTCTCCCACCCTCTCTCTCTCTCTCTCCCACTCTCTCTCTCTCACCGCCGCTCTTGAAATTGCATTTTGTTTATACGACGGTAAAATATTCATAGAGAAAAATAGCCATGGAAGCTGTCCATATAATCCTCCATAAACTGATATCTAAATCCATCACACACACACACGCACATACTGCACACACACACACACACACACACACACACACACACAAACACACACCGGTACCCCCACGCCCGCGCGCACGCACACACATGCCCATGCGCACACACATATGTGTGCGCGCGCACACACACACAAACACACCAGTACCCCCACGCACACGCACGCACGCACACACACACACGCACACACACACACACAAACACACCAGTACCCCCACGCACACGCACACACACACACACACACACACACACACACACACACACACACACACACACACACACACACACGACACCACCCTCAAGGACACAATGAAATGAATGACAGCAGCACCCACATGTGTCTATCTGGGGTGCCAAACATCCTGGCTCTCACACCGACAGATAGGGGCGCCCAGGCGGGTGCCACGGTCCGCGAGTCCGTATCGATCGACACTCGTCAGCATGTCCTCTATAACAAGCACTGTCCCCGACAGCACTGCAGCAAGCCTGTCAGAGAGAGAGAGAGAGAGAGAGAGAGAGACAAAGACAGAGAGAAGGAGAGAGAGAGGGGGGGAGGTCTACCTGTGTAGACAGAAAGGCAGGCTGACAGGACAGGTAGACAGTCTACGACTGACCACCGATCAACCAAGTGACTGGCAGCATGTGGACATCATCATCCAGAAATGGCTGCCAGTGTCTTGGTGCAGGAGGCTTTGCCACAAAGCAGAAAGTCCCGGGGGGCGTCTGGGTTGTGTAGAGGTAAAATCGCTCGCCTATCACCGCGGAGACCCGGGTTCAGTTCCTGATAGCGGTACTCCCGGTTTGGTCAGATGTTCCGATACAGACGGTATCTTTATCTTTATCTTTATCTTTATTGTTTATTTGAGCAGGGACAGTACACAATAAACATATTGCACCAGAGATAGCTAAGAGCTAATTTGCATCTGTAGTCCCTGGGTGCACAGAGTCCTGTGCGCACACAGTACATATCAAATACAGAAATAAAAGAAAATCCTAGTGTCTAAACAATCAATATACATGGTACCAAAAATGATACTACCGTAAATTCCGGACTATAAGCCGCGGCTTTTTTCCCGTTTTTTGGCCTTTTTTGCCCCCTGCGGCTTATATAACGGTGCGTCTTATCTATGGATTTTTTCCAAAAAAAAAAAAAAATCTCTCTTTTTTAGCACTCTTTCTAACTATAAATCCACTTCTGTTTTAATTTCCTCTCTTGCCCTCTTTTAACAACATAACATAACATAACATAACATAACACAACACAGGTAAGCAGAAAGAAAAAGACGAAGCAATCACGC
>NC_139643.1:39817340-39819840 GCF_964638095.1 Poromitra crassiceps | reverse complement strand
TTGTTGTCTGTGTTCAAGCATCAGCGCATTCACTCATTTCAAGTACTTAAGTGCAGCCATTTAAGCTCTCTATATCTCCACCTCCAAAGCGTTTCATCACTGCTTTAGGTGAACTCACTCAAGTGTATGCTCTCCTATGATCACTATCTCTCTCTCTCTCTCTCTCTCTCTGAATCCTCTCCTCTCTCTTACTTTGTTTACTGCCTCTCTATACGTACTTCCAACTCTCGCTCTAAAGTTTCAACATATTCAATGCAAGTCAACTCCAGACACGCACGCACGCACGCACACATGCACGCACGCACACACACACACACACACACACACACACGCACCCGAAAAGGGAGGGCATCGAAAGCGTGCCTCGCTCCGTCTCCCAACTCATCTTCCTTTTCGATTTGTCTCAATGTTTTCAATTCACATATGGTCTCTCGCTCCAGCAGATACCACCTATGGTGCTGCAGATAGGACTCGGCACCGTACTGCTGCTGCCGTATCCAGCGTGTGCGTGTGGGTGTGACCGAGCACCGCTTGAAGCAATGAGTTGAAGGTGTGGCGCTGGGTCCAATGAGAAAAAAGCTGTGCGGCGATATTGGTTCCCCTTTAAGCACCAGAATATCACTGTCTTTGGATTTGGTAGCGCACTGAAGCTCATTTGTGAAGAAGGCATGTTTCTTTTGACCTTGACCTGTTGATTCTATTTATGTTGCATCAGGGCCTCTATTTTCTTGGCACGGATAACTCGAAACCAGACAGGTCGTCCAGAAGGGCAAATAAAAGAAAGTAAATACTTGTCAGCAGCGAGATGTGGATAGCTTAAAGATGTACTCGCGCTGTATAACTTCCACCTCCTTTACCTGCTCAAACTAGTCTGACTTACCTGGTCAAACCTAGCCTAGTTTGACTCACATATGAGTCAGACTGGGTTTATGAATCACAGGAAGTGTAAACACAATCAGAACTTCCGATTGTGTTTACACTTCCTGTTAGTCTCTTAAGCCAGACTGTCTCTTCTACATAAGGTGAATAGTGAGGAAATCTCAGTGCTCTTTGGTGCTCAATAGGGGTGTCACGATACACTCAGTTCACGATACGATACGATACACGATATTGGGTTCACGATAACGATACGATACGATATTTTTTAATTTTAATTTTAATTTTTTAATTTTTTTGCAATCGATTTGTAAGTTGAGGGGGCATCCTCCACGCTAATTTGAGTAATTTCACCATTTTCATCCTCCGTGTCTGTAACGTCCCTCGAAGCAATGAAAAGGAGAGCGAGCATGCAATCAGATGCAGATCAGTGCCACCATGTTCCGCTTATTTTTCTCACGATATGAGATTTCATCTCAACGATACATATTGTCACGTTTTGATATCGCGATATATTGTGGGACGATATATTGTGACATCCCTAGTGCTCAACGGTGTTTGGCCGCTTCATGATGTCAGGGGATGACCTTCAAGATGTCAGGGGATGACCTTCGATGGTGGAGAGTTGCGTATGTGTCCCCGAGTCACGACTTGGCTTTCCATGAGCGGTCTTACGAAGAGAGTCAATCTCTCTGGGGAGTCGACCAGAAAGCCATCATGTGGCAACGTTAATCAATGAGGCTATCGACTAGAAGTAATCAAGTGATTAATCAGAGTAACACACAGCTGACGCAGCAGATCCCAAGACAGACTTATGGACGTACGAGAAGGAGAGGAGGCACAGGAGGAGAATGAAACAGGGAATGCGAGAAGGATGGAGGACCTGCTCTGAGAAAGAAAGAAAAACAACGCACACCACGAAGGAGGAGGAAAGCAGCATTTGATGTCTAATCAATACGACATTTCGACAAGAACAAGAAAGTGTGAGAGATGTGGAGAGGAGGAGACGTGGAGAGGAGGTTATGGAGAGGAGGTTGTGCTTGATGCAGTCTGTTGTTTTATGTAGCAGTCTGGGTCTACTTCCAGTGAAATGGCTTCCACTCTGTGGTCCCCTGCCGGGGCCATGGCTGGGAATCTGCAATATGGAGGATCTTAGTACTGAGGCGACATTCACTAAACAATCTGATTCTATTCAACGGCTCGTTTGTATAAATTAAGGGAACTGAGTTGTACTTGAGAGCCGTTCTTTTTATCGTTGTGCTCAAATTTCACTGCCTGCCGTAAATCCTGTGTAAATAACGTGTTGAATCCAGAGAGCAGGTCTGATGATCACTGCAGCACGTCCCACACAGCGCAGCCCCCCTCCCTCCGCTGAGAGCAGGGACTGTATAGGGTCAACTGTACCGGCATACGCTGAAACTGGCCCAGGCGGGCGGAGTCAGCACTTCATATTAAAACGTGCTATACGCCGTGGCATACATAACAGGCGCCGCCTTATATATTGATATGCAAATTATTGTACGATGACATCATCTGGCGACTTCTAGTGACTTTCTGAGTGATTATTTCACAGATAAAGCCCCTAAAAAAGACAGATATAGAACAATGAGGTGCGCTATTTTGA
>NC_139643.1:39689840-39809840 GCF_964638095.1 Poromitra crassiceps | reverse complement strand
AGATGAAGCAGCAGGTAGTGCGACTGAAATACAAATAAAAAGTAAGATGAAGCAGCAGGTAGTGTGACTGAAATACAAATAAAAAGTAAGAAGAAGAAGCAGCAGGTAGTGTGACTGAAATACAAATAAAAAGTAAGATGAAGCAGCAGGTAGTGCGACTGAAATACAAATAAAAAGTACAGTAAGATGAAGCAGCAGGTAGTGCGACTGAAATACAAATAAAAAGTACAGTAAGATGAAGCAGCAGGTAGTGCGACTGAAATACAAATAAAAAGTAAGAAGAAGAAACAGCAGGTAGTGCGACTGAAATACAAATAAAAAGTAAGAAGAAGAAACAGCAGGTAGTGCGACTGAAATACAAATAAAAAGTACAGTAAGATGAAGCAGCAGGTAGTGCGACTGAAATACAAATAAAAAGTACAGTAAGATGAAGCAGCAGGTAGTGCGACTGAAATGCAAATAAAAAGTACAGTAAGATGAAGCAGCAGGTAGTGCGACTGAAATACAAATAAAAAGTAAGAAGAAGAAACAGCAGGTAGTGCCACTGAAATACAAATAAAAAGTAAGAAGAAGAAGCAGCAGGTAGTGCGACTGAAATACAAATAAAAAGTAAGAAGAAGAAGCAGCAGGTAGTGCGACTGAAATACAAATAAAAAGTAAGAAGAAGAAGCAGCAGGTAGTGCGACTGAAATACAAATAAAAAGTAAGATGAAGCAGCAGGTAGTGCGACTGAAATACAAATAAAAAGAGAAGAAGAAGAAGCAGCAGGTAGTGCGACTGAAATACAAATAAAAAGTAAGAAGAAGAAGCAGCAGGTAGTGCGACTGAAATACAAATAAAAAGAGAAGAAGAAACAGCAGCAGGTAGTTCGACTGAAATACAAATAAAAAGTAAGAAGAAGAAGCAGCAGGTAGTGCGACTGAAATACAAATAAAAAGTAAGAAGAAGAAGCAGCAGGTAGTGTAACTGAAATACAAATAAAAAGAGAAGAAGAAACAGCAGCAGGTAGTTCGACTGAAATACAAATAAAAAGTAAGAAGAAGCAGATTCAGATTCAGATTCAGATTCATTTATTTAAAGAGTGGGACATTACACGTTAATGAACAGTACAGCCGTACAGTAAACATGTCAGGTTATAGCCCAAGGGCTAGTTTCCACCTGTAGTCCCATGGCAGGTTGATGTAATCATGAAGGAGAAAAAAGATTAATAGTACAAAAAAGATTAATAATACGGAAGATTAGTAAAACCAAAAATGATTAAAACACACACAATTAATAGAACCAAAAAATTAATAGTACAAAAGGTTAGTAAAACCTAAAATGAATAAAACACACAGAGCATGCAGCGAAACATGACAGATGTTAAGTGTGGTCACATTGTTGTTTTGATCTGAGCCATAATTTCAACTGGCCTTTGAAAGTGGCGAGACTAGGGCATTCTCTAATAGAGGGAGGTAGATTATTCCAGAGGGTGCTTCCCGTAAAGGATAAGGTCTTCTGGCTAAAAGAAGTTTTTCTAAAGGGGACCTCGCAGACCTTGTTCGTGATGGCCCGAGTGACACGGGTCGAGTTGGCGGTCGAACGATATTTGATGAAGTCACCAAGAGGAGGCGGCGCCAGTCCATGTAGAACTTTGTATATTAGACAGGCAGAGGTGAAATTTCAGCAGCATGTAGTGTGACTGAAATACAAATAAAAAGTAAGAAGAAGAAGCAGCAGGTAGTGCGACTGAAATACAAATAAAAAGAGAAGAAGAAACAGCAGCAGGTAGTGTGACTGAAATACAAATAAAAAGTAAGAAGAAGTAGCAGGTAGTGCGACTGAAATACAAATAAAAAGAGAAGAAGAAACAGCAGCAGGTAGTTCGACTGAAATACAAATAAAAAGAGAAGAAGAAACAGCAGCAGGTAGTGTGACTGAAATACAAATAAAAAGTAAGAAGAAGTAGCAGGTAGTGCGACTGAAATACCAATAAAAAGAGAAGAAGAAACAGCAGGTAGTGTGACTGAAATACAAATAAAAAGAGAAGAAGAAACAGCAGGTAGTGCGACTGAAATACAAATAAAAAGAGAAGAAGAAGTAGCAGGTAGTGCGACTGAAATACAAATAAAAAGAGAAGAAGAAACAGCAGGTAGTGTGACTGAAATACAAATAAAAAGAGAAGAAGAAACAGCAGGTAGTGTGACTGAAATACAAATAAAAAGTAAGACGAAGAAACAGCAGGTAGTGCGACTGAAATACAAATAAAAAGAGAAGAAGAAACAGCAGGTAGTGTGACTGAAATACAAATAAAAAGAGAAGAAGAAACAGCAGGTAGTGTGACTGAAATACAAATAAAAAGTAAGAAGAAGAAACAGCAGGTAGTGTGACTGAAATACAAATAAAAAGAGAAGAAGAAACAGCAGGTAGTGTGACTGAAATACAAATAAAAAGTAAGAAGAAGTAGCAGCAGGTAGTGTGACTGAAATACAAATAAAAAGAGAAGAAGAAACAGCAGGTAGTGCGACTGAAATACAAATAAAAAGAGAAGAAGAAACAGCAGGTAGTGTGACTGAAATACAAATAAAAAGTAAGAAGAAGAAACAGCAGGTAGTGTGACTGAAATACAAATAAAAAGTAAGAAGAAGAAACAGCAGGTAGTGTGACTGAAATACAAATAAAAAGTAAGAAGAAGAAACAGCAGGTAGTGCGACTGAAATACAAATAAAAAGAGAAGAAGAAACAGCAGGTAGTGTGACTGAAATACAAATAAAAAGAGAAGAAGAAACAGCAGGTAGTGTGACTGAAATACAAATAAAAAGTAAGAAGAAGAAACAGCAGGTAGTGCGACTGAAATACAAATAAAAAGAGAAGAAGAAACAGCAGGTAGTGTGACTGAAATACAAATAAAAAGAGAAGAAGAAACAGCAGGTAGTGTGACTGAAATACAAATAAAAAGTAAGAAGAAACAGCAGGTAGTGTGACTGAAATACAAATAAAAAGTAAGAAGAAAAAACAGCAGGTAGTGTGACTGAAATACAAATAAAAAGTAAGAAGAAAAAACAGCAGGTAGTGTGACTGAAATACAAATAAAAAGTAAGAAGAAAAAACAGCAGGTAGTGTGACTGAAATACAAATAAAAAGTAAGAAGAAACAGCAGGTAGTGTGACTGAAATACAAATAAAAAGTAAGAAGAAGAAACAGCAGGTAGTGTGACTGAAATACAAATAAAAAGTAAGAAGAAAAAACAGCAGGTAGTGTGACTGAAATACAAATAAAAAGTAAGAAGAAAAAACAGCAGGTAGTGTGACTGAAATACAAATAAAAAGTAAGAAGAAAAAACAGCAGGTAGTGTGACTGAAATACAAATAAAAAGTAAGAAGAAGAAGCAGCAGGTAGTGTGACTGAAATACAAATAAAAAGTAAGAAGAAGAAGCAGCAGGTAGTGCGACTGTTTCGGCTCCCCGTCCCGCCGTAGATTGGAGCCATACCTTGCTGTCACTAGGAGAAAATAAGTGTGCCTGTGCAAGAGTGTGTGTGTGTGTGTGTGCATGAGTGTGTGTGTGTGTGTGTGTGTGTGTGTGTGTGTGTGTGTGTGTGTGTGTGTGTGTGTGTGTGTGTGTGTGTGTGTGTGTGTGTGTGTGTGTGCGTGCACGGCCCTAGAGACTGCCACCTCTGTCCTGCTCCACTGGCCTCTCTCTGCTCTGACTCTGAGATGAAAGGTAGACAGTGGAGGAGAGGAAAGTGCTGTGTGAGTGTTTGTAGGCCCAGGAGAGAGGTTGAGGGGGCAAGAGTCAATGTCTGAGTATCTTGTTGTTTTTTTCTTCTGTGTGCTCCCTCTACACGAGAGCTAATGTCCGACTCTCCTCTGGAACCCTCCTCACGCTGTGATGTTTTCATCTGTGAAATACACCTGCCAGAGTTCTGCTCTGGGCATGGAAGCGCCCATTCGGAGGCAGTTTGGGTGTGTGTGTGTGTGTGTGTGCGTGCACGAAACAGACGCTCGCACTAACGCATTTCGGGCAGATGTGGCTCATTTTCCTCGCCAGTCATAGATCGCACGTACACTTTTACGATTAGCATGATATGCACGCGCTGCTTTCACAGCTGATTAGCGGAGAGGGGAATCAATGCCATGCACGCATGAGCATACACAGTGATATGAGCATGCGTGCTTACACACTGGAGACACACACATGCAATGAACGAGGAGCTTATACTGAAGCACTGATTGTATGGATGAGATGAGCAAAGGAGAGAGAGAGAGAGAGAGAGAGAGAGAGAGAGAGAGAGAGTGAGAGAGAGAGAGAGAGAGAGAGAGAGCAGGTTTTGATTTGATTCGATTCCGATTACTGGGGTCACGATTAGATTCAGAACAAGTCCCGATTCAAAATTGATTCTCGATTCAGTACATAGGGAGATTGCAGGTTCTACTCCAGTCCGTTGTGTGGCATGTCATTGTGGTATGTTTTTTTTAAGGTTTTATCAACTGATTGCAATGATAGACTCACAAAGACAAACCTATGACAAAAGGTAACATTTATTCATGCTAAACGTGCACAAATAAAAACTTCAGAGTATTTCTCAGTTCTCAGTGACCTCAAGAAACATAAGTTAAAGTAATAGAAAAATAAACGTGAAAAAAAGAATCAATTCTTGGGAGTTGTGAATCGATTCAGAATTGTAAAAGATAAGAATCTTCTTACATGAATCGATTTTTTTGGGACACCCCTAAAATAAAGTGTCTGTCTGCCCTTCACCACCGTGTGGAGCCCTGCCGTCTGCTCTCACCTCTCCATCAGAGAGACAGAGTGTGGACACTGTGATTTATAATCCTCTCCCTCCCTCCATCCAAAGGTGTGATTACCTATGGCAGTGGCAACCGATTACCTATGGTGTTGCTATGGCAACAGCATCCCACTGGTGGTGGCGTGGCTCGGGCAATAATCGATCGTCGACCCGCGTCATGTACATACAGTACAGTACATATATGTCATGTCATGTTGTCATGTGAACTCAACAATTTTGGTGATTTTTGTTTGTGTGCTTCTTTAGTTTTTTTGTTATCCGTCCCTGGCATCTCTGCTTTACTGGCTAGTTTCACAGTAGAGAGAGGCAGGGAAGATTGGGAGGGGGAGCCACTACCAGGATGTCGTCTCTCAAGCCAGTCTCTCTTCCACAATCTTTAGTGCTACAGAAATAGTCTGTACTTTAGCATGTTAAATGGAAGTTTGATGATATTCAATCAATCACAACACATGTAAACAAAACCGAGGCAGGTGATTGGAGAAATTAGCGGATGTGCCCGCCTTCACCGGATATGCCCGCCTTATATCTGCTGGGAACTATTGGACTCTGATTGGTCTAAGAGCTCATTATTTTCACTGGAGTTTCCCTTTCCGTTATGAACAAGCTTCCCCCTGCAGGAAGTACAGACGGGTAGGGGGCAGCATTTGCAAATTGCAGGAGCCAACGCGTCTGTTTTAAGAGACTAACCAGGATGGGACAAGTACAGCACAGTACATGTGTTTTAACTTTCATATTTTAACTTCAGAGGAAGGATTACACGCTCCTCTGTGTGTTCGGGCAAAATCCCCGGGCTTAACAGAACCATCTAAAAACCCACTGCAAACAGCATGGCCTTCAAGCTATATAACAAGGCTGGTTCTTCTAAGTTCTTGACAAACATTGTGTAGACGAGCTGTTCTGACAATATTGCAAAAAAAAATTATAGATCTGCCGCTGCCTTTATGTCTGTTTCCCATATATAGCCTACTGCATTATTATTATTATTATTTATTTGACAATTTTTATCAATTGATGAGCCCATGTCGAAGGTGATTTTCTGTCTGAGGGTTGTCTGTTCTACGCGTGTTGGAGGGTGTCGGATCAGGATAGTACGGGCTTTGCAGTGAGTTCACCGGGGGGTTCTTGCTTACCTGACATCGATCCATCTAACATGCTTGGAGCCATGATTGTAAACGCTGCCACATTGGCCTATTGTAAAAGGGGCTTACGTGCACAAACATGCTAAACCAGGGCTGTAATTGTCTGTAATGGATCTTGCTTACCCTGCGCTGAATGTGCTTCGCTCTGACCGACGCAGCATCGATTCCCCTTTGATTGTAGCTGTGTAGCATCGCTGTCAGTCTTGCCTGCTGTAGCAGCTGCCCTGCACATCCATCGAACTTCTCATCTCTCTGTGTTAGAGAGAGAGAGAGAGAGAGAGAGACATTGAGAGAGAGGTGCAAGGGAAGATTTGTCATGAAAGAATCAAATCTAGAAAAACGTGGGGGAAAAGGACAATTTGGGAGAGAGAATGAAAGTGAGATGAAACGAAGCCAATTTGGCAGTTTAGAGGAACAGCGGGGCGTGTGTTTATGTGTGTGAAAGTGAGTTTGCGTGTGTGTGTGTGTGTGTGTGTGTGTGTGTGTGTGTGTGTGTGTGTGTGTGTGTGTGTGTGTGTGTGTGTATGTGCGTGTGCGCGACTGTGCGCGTGTGTGCGTGTGCACGCCAAACACAAACACCGCTCAGCCTGTGGGGCTGAGAAAAATAGATTGTGAATCCATTTCGAAGGAACACAAAATGACCTTGAGGCCCTCGCAGCCAGACGGACGCTCTCCTGCGCCAACCTGATTCAACTTCTCTCCTCATTTCTGTTATTGAGAGAGAGAGAAAGAGAGAGAGAGAGAGAGAGAGCGAGTAAGAGGAGGAGACAGAGGGAGGGCGGGGGGAGAGAGAGAGAGAGAGGGAGAGATGGAGTGGCTCTGTCTGTCCAGTAGCTTATAAAAAGTCCATTATGGCGCGCCTCTATCAGTTTGGGCTCTCCCAGATGGACCTTGGAGTAAATGGACAGCAGCACCAGAGAGCTATAAGCCTAGATTTGATATACGGCTGAGAAATAGCCCTCTCTTTCTGTGCGTGCGTGTGTGTGTGTGTGTGTGTGTGTGCCTTTATGAGAGTGTGTGTTCAATCACACACACTGCATTGAAAGCGCCTGCAGCAGAAAGGACTCTATATGGCAAATATTTCCGTGCTCCCGTGTTTGTGTGCATGCTGCTTTCTCAACACAGCTGTGTTGTGTCATATTACCATATGTGTTCCCCTACCACGCACACACACACACACACACACACACACACACACACACACACACACACAAACGCACGAACACACACACACACACACACACACACACACACACGTGCGCGGTCTTCCCGGCAGGCCTAAATCCCGGCTCAGTCTGACAAAGGAGCCCGTGGCTCTAACTGGCTCTGACCCAATCCCTTTCCCCAGCCTGCTGCTTTGTAGGCCTCAGAACCGCTTACTGCCCTGACGTTGACTTAGCAGCCATATTTACTCCCCATTGTGTGTGTGTGTGTACAGTCCGTGTGTGTGTGTGTGTGTGTGTGTGTGTGTGTGTGTGTGTGTGTGTGTGTGTGTACAGTGTATCTGTGTGTGTGTGTGTGTGTGTGTGTGTGTGTGTGTGTGTGTGTGTGTGTGTGTGTGTGTGTACGTATACGCGTGGCGTGCACATGCGTATCTACGATTTGGCGGCACTGCTAATGTACATGCATTTTGGTATTCTATGCTTTGTCTGCCTCTCGAAATGTTCACACGTGCGTGTGTGTTTCTCTGCGTGGTGTGTGTGTGTGTGTGTGCGTGTGCGTGTGCGCGTGTGTGTTTCTCTGCGGGGTGTCTGTGTGTGTGTGTGTGTGCGTGTGCGCGTGTGTGTTTATCCGCGGCATGGCATCCCACTGCCCTCTATGCATTGAGAAGTGGAAGCTGACAATAGCCTGTGCCTGCAGAGTGATAGCTCTCAGCAGGCTCTGAATAGCACTTTGTCCTTCTCGACATGCGCCTTTATCAGCCGCTTGTTTGTTTGAAAGAAAGAAAATGGCCGTGGTGTGGAGTTCTGAGCCACTGTTTTTCTTCTTATCGGTTTTATCCTCAAATATCTCCTCTTTTCTCATGTTGTATCTTTACTGCCAAGCACTCATTGCTGCAGCAAGGGCTGGTTCCAACCGTGGCACCTGGCGCCTCGACTGACCACTTCCTGTGGCAGCTACAGTAGAGATGCCGGTAAAGATTGAGAGATGCCGGAATCTTGACTGGCATCTCTGTGAGGTGGCGGACAGAGATGGCGCCACCTCACAGAGATACCGCCATCTTGGCATTTATACTAGCATCTTTACTGGCATCTCCAGCTCCCAGGAAGTGGCCCGTTGAGGTGCCATGGGTGCCACGATTGGAGCTTGCTCTCTCTCCATTGCTGTGGTGTCGCTGCGCTGCACCTCCCACAGATCACCTGTCAATCTAACAGTGTGGGCGGGACAGTGACATATCTTACATTTGCTGTTGATGCTGTTTGGGTTTCTGTAGGTGGCGCTCTTTTCTTTGCCGGTTCAGCTGTGGTGGCTATCACTGTTATCACTGCTCACTGCTCATGCTAACTACCCAGTTCTTCTATTCATTCCAAATGGCTTTTGCTGCTACTCGAAATGTAAAACGCATCACTTCCTGTGTGAGAGGATTTTTCCCAAACACCGGTTTTTAAGGGCAACACATGTAGGCTAAACGCTTTCATGAACTATAGGATATACAGTATAACACTACAGTGTTATATAGGTTGGCGACAGAGAGGACGGAGCAAAACAGACATGCATTCATATGAAAACATCACCGACTATTACTTTAATATTGACCTTGATTAGGTTTTATAGCTAGCTACCAGTAATCTAATAAAGTAAGTATTGAGTGAACTGACCAGACCAGAGTTGGGAAGCTACAGATTCTACTAGAATGGTCTGGATTTACGCTCAAATAAAATATAATTAAATAATTCAACTCATATTCCAGATGTTCTTCTCTTTAGTCAGAGCAGGGACAATAACATTTAGCTTTTACAGTGAGTTATTCCACACTTGATGCCCTCACAGATACAGCTAGGCTGCATTATGACATAGCCTCATGGACTCAAATATCCCCACATCCTCCTGAGTACACAAGTAATCTGTTACCTGTTACTACAACCCAGCTGATCGCTTCATTTGTTAGGAGGGATATATTGAAACAAAGGCTCAGTTGAGGTATGAGTATCAAATGAAAGATCACACTCCTCCACCTCTGCACCTGCTCATGGCACTATCGGCTATCTTGGAAGTGATTTTCTCAGCTATAGATGGAAAATAGATTCCTCTGGAGATGCAGAGATAGCTGAAAATGGAATGGGGGGTGGGGGAGAGAGAAGAGGATTTGATGAAGTGTGTGATGATGTGTCTATTAAAGTGCAGTCCAGAACATTAAACAATATAGCGGGGTTTGTAAAGGTCACTACGCTCAGGGCTTTATCCATATTGATCTGTGCATTTGATTCTGCCGGACGCTCGCCCATCTCCAACTAAATCCTCATCTTTGCCATGGGCCTGAGGGAGGGAGAGAGAGGCAGTGAGAGAGAGCGAGACAGAGAGAGAGAGAGCATGTGTGTGTGTGTGTGAGAGAGAGAGAGAGGGAGAGAGAGAGGGATCGAGGTAACACAGAGGGACAGAGAGAAAAGTAGTGCTCAGTGGTTAGTTTATGTGAGACATTACTCCTCTGTCCTGCTTCATTGACCCCTCTATCTCAGGAGGACGGGCGGGTAGACTAGGCTATACACACACACACACACACACACACACACACACACACACACACACACACACACACACACACACACACACACACACACACACACACACACACACACAGAATCATATTCCATGTAGATAGTGTACCTTAGCGACGCAGCATTCTGTGTCTTTGTGCAGCTGCCAGTCCCATGGGTATACAACTGAAACAGATCAACTAAACAGAATTGATTGAGTCTTCTGTTACTGAAATGTAGCCATCAGAGAGATAAGTTGCAATCTCTTTCCGTTTTCCACAAGCACACACATCTGTTTCTTCACTGGTGCATCACTTGTGTCAGTCTAGAGATACGGTATGAATCTGTGGTTTTCTGCAGTGTATGCTGTAACAGGAAGGTCTTCTGCTTGTGTACTTTCATAAACAAGCCAAAACCCATAACTTCAAAAATAATTGAATCCAAGCAATGAATCCAAGAAACTTGTGACAATTTTAAAAACTGTTCTTGCCTACACTGTAATGTGGTGCCTTTATTGTACACCATTCGCTTCAGAAAATTGAAATAGTTTCAACTCTCACGGCTGAAACTTTCCCATTTGAAATAATGACAGAGCAAAAGTGTCTGTATTTTCATTGAAAATAGCTTTTATATGAATTGCACAAAAGGCAAAAAAAATATGATAAATTTTTACCTATAACGGCCATGGGCGGTCATTCTCAGATATGGTCGTCCACCTGAACAGGGGTGGAGTGGCGGACTTCATCCAGGGCGGCTGCTGTGGGGCGACTGTCTGCCTTGTATGCTAGGATGTCAGTACTGCCAAGAGGTGTTACATCTTCATCTTCTGTTGCCCCACCACCTAAAGACTTTTGTATTTTTGTCACGCAAAAAAGTATGGCACATGATCACTCTTTACTAGGGGTGTCACGATACACTCAGTTCACGATACGATACGTATCACGATACTGGGTTCACGATAACGATACGATACGATACGATTTTAACAATATTTTTTTAAACTTGAATAATGACAATATGACTGGAAAAGTAGTATTTTATTTGAAATGCACAAATACAAAACATGCTGTTGTGGGAAATTGTTATTACAATAACAACTAGAAAAAACATGAGATTGGAGATAAGGCTTATCTTGAAATAGAATGAGTTACACCGTCACTTAGATTTACTTTGAACTAAAAGGTTTCTCAGCAGTATAAATTCTCATTATGCATCTTCAGTTTTTCTTCAAACTCAAACAACAAGACTTTTCTTAGTCTATTTTTTATGCATCTTCAGTTTTTCCTGTCAAGTAAACAGTTTTGCCAGAAACTCAATTGAATGGTTTCTCTCCTGTATAACTTCTCATGTGTCTCTTCAGAGACTTGTTCAACTGAACTACTTTCCACACATTGAACTTCAACAAACAAAGACGTTTCTTTGACTATTTTTGGAAAAAAAAAAAAAAAAAAAAATTCACGATATGAGATTTCATCTCAACGATACATATCGTGACGTTTTACTATCGCGAAATTTCGTGGGACGATATATTGTGACACCCCTACTCTTTACCCTTAGTTTAAATCCACTCTTGCCCAAAGCTATGTGGGAATATAGAGCCAAAGTCACAAAGTCAAAGCCAAAGTCCTCCGAGAAGCATCCACAAAAAACTCAACCTTTGAAAATGTAAAGACTTTTCACTTGGAAATTATGAGGGTAAATTTGCAAAATATAATAATAATAATAATAATAATAATAATAATAATAATACCAATGATGGTAATAATAATAACAACGATGATAATAATAACGATGATAATAACAATCATAATAATAATAATAATCATCATCATCATCATCATCATTATTATTATTATTATTATTATTATTATTATTATTAATCGTCAATCTTTTCAATGTAATATTTAATGAAAGACTAAGTAAAATATCTGCTCTGTCTGCATACAGTAGTTGCATTTGGATTGCTGCACCCCCTTGCCAAACCAAGTGGTATAGTCCAGCCTGCGCTATCTAGCATCACCTAAAAATAGCTGCAGCATGTGGGACGATGCGATCTGAATGGAGGACAGCAGCATGATTGTTGGAACTGTGAAACGACAGCTACAGCCATTTGTGGAGAAAGAAAAGTCAGGTGTGTTTATATAGACCTTAACTGTGTCTCCACAGGTGGAGGCAGAACGTTATGTGACCTAATTAACATTGTTGCATTTATCTAAGTTAGCTAGCTAACAACTGTTGTTGTTGTTGGTGATGGTGGTGTTTAGAGTAACCAAAGTTAGCTAGCTAGGTTTACTGTAGCTAGGTGTAACGTCCAATGTCGTGTCTGCGCTCTTTCTCTCTGAAACTGTGTTTGGCAGACTAGCAAAGCTAAACTGATATGTTTTCAAGATATTGAAGATGATAGCCTCCTGTTAGCAGCAGTGTCAGCAGAGCAACAGCAACAGGATGCCAAAGCAAAAGTGATTCTCGCGGTCAACTTCTGGACTGTTCAGCACGCGACGCTGCGGGGCCGCCCGGGGGTCACTCTCCTATGTGTTAAGCCAAACTCAATGCAAAAACCTGTCAGTTTTACTGCGCGCTTTGTCACTAGCACCGCTAACACCCGACTGCTATAACATGACTTTAGACTTCTTATGAATCAGTGAGGTCTTGCAATATTCGGATTAAAACGCAAAGCTCGACCACATCTGTGTCATTCATATAATTGTTTATTGACACAATTCACGTCTGTGTTCATTGTTTTGACTTGCTGTGCGCCCCTATACTTCCGGTTGCATGATGTCAGGGTGTCCCCAAGATATACTGTACCTCAAAATTAATTGTTTCCATGTAATGTTACCTGGCTTATTTGTCATTTTGTGCAGTAGCCTATAGCCTGTGAATAATGTTATTGTTAGTTAAACAAAAGCAGACACGTCTCCTGTGTTTCTAGCAGTGGTTTTCAAACTTTTTCATGTCAAGGACCCTAAACGGACACAAATTAGGCCATGGACCCCCATTTGACAATATTTTCTCCCAGGGTCTCCCATCTGATAACATTTGTGCTTTTAGTTTTATTACAGAAAATGTACTGCATGAAAGCCATGACCAAAATAGTTGTACATTCTATCATTGTGTTACACACACACACACACACACACACACACACACACACACACACATACACGCACACACACACACACACACACACACACACACACACACACACACACACACAGACACACACACAGACAGACACACACACACACACACACACACACACACACACACACACACACACACACACACACTACTATATTAGGTTCACTTTGCTCATAGCAGTTGTATGCCCATAATAATATGAGTTTTTCTCAAGTTTTTAAACTATTTTTCTATGAAATATCCAAGACAAATACATTTTTAATACATTGAAAACTCGTTTCTGTCACTTTTCTGAATATGTGGGTGACGAGCACCACCCTATAACTTTCAAACCAAGTTATGCTATTTCATAAGTGCTATTATTTTTCTTGGGTCATTTCTGGGTCCTCCTCGTTATCGGCAACTACAGCAGTGTTTGTTTGTTTGCTGCTGCGCCACTTCTCCTCCTCACTGGCTCATGTGTTTGGAGCTCCATGTCCCTGCGTATCTGCGACGATGAAAAGATGAATTAAACTGAAAACTCTCTCTTTCTGCTCGCTCCAGACCCGTATGATGATGATGATCTGAAAGTAAAGACCCAGAGACCACGATCAGCTGACCAGCCAGGTGTGTTTCAGGCACAAACAGGTGAGTAATGGATGTGCTTGTGAGCGTGCGTGTGTGCGCGCGCGCGTGTGTGTGTGTGTGCGTGTGTGTGTTGCGTGGGATAAGATTTGCCAGCTTGACCTTTAGGCGCTGCAATTGTTATATGAACCACCGCCATAGAAATAATTATTCTGTACTTTGCCTTTTGGGGCAATGCCTAACCAAGGGCAGTCGTCATGTTTGACCCCAACTAATGGCGGACCTAAGCGTGTGTGTGTGTGTGTGTGTGTGTGTGTGTGTGTGTGTGTGTGTGTGTGCGTGCGTGCACGCACGTGTGTGGTTGAAATCTCTCATAATTAATAGGATTGGAAATGACTGACTGAATTATTAATCACATGATGCATTAAACATATTAAGAATGTCACATCCATGTATGGAGGGGATTCAAGTTTTACGTACATGACATTTACATGTTGGCCGCATCACCCTCATAAGAATAGTTTGGATGCTAATTTGACCTCGCGGCGCTTACACGCACACGCACACACACACACACACACACACACACACACACACACACACACACACACACACACACACACACACACACACACACACACACACACGTTTACCACTATGTGTGTAGGAGGCAATCCCTACCATGAAGGAACCCCCTGGCTCTGCCTTGTCCCCCCCCCACCTCGTTCCTTGGTTCCTGCAGGCTTGTGCGCGCTGACTTGCAGCCCTGACTCACTACATGTTCATGAAGATGTAACGCGATTAACGGACATGCAATTAATTTGATTTGCTCCTTTGCCGCGTGATGACGCCTCCATCCAAGGACACGGCGCCCATAAACAATTTAGGCGACAGGAGAGGAGCGGAAAGGGCCTCCTTCAAGGGCGTCAACTCAGTGGGGAGAATGTCTGGCAAACTCACAATCACAGTCCCATACATGCAGACACCTATAGACACACACACATGTGTTTGCATAAGTGTCACATTAGTATACACTGTCCCAACAAGCGAATCACCACTTTCACCAGGTTTTTTACGCCACTATATTCACATAAAGCCTGCATTTGTAGTGGGAGCACACGTGACGCCATAATTCCCCTTGAGTATTATTAATATATTGCTTACAAATATCACCTTAAAACCCATTAACGCTATCCTCCTCCTCCTTTATGAATATTCCATGAAGATTTATTCACATCGAGGCTTTAGGGGTCTTAAAGGGATTAAAGACATATGCAAATCACCCAGGCCCGTATTTATACATTTCCAAGGCTCCACAGCGGGATGTGGGATCACAGGTCAGGAAATCCACCGGCGTAAAGGAAATTCACTTTGAGGTCTTTTTGGCCAGCGTGAGCCACTGTAATCTCTCTTGTACGTAAAAGCTATTGGAGTGAGACTCTGTTCACTCTTCTATCTGTGCGGCGGCGCTCATCAAGGGACAAGAACTGGAGCTTTCTCTTAGACGAGCGATTGAAGAATCGGAGGAGTTTCTGTTTGAGCTTTTTACGCATAAATAATAAATGATCGCACAGTAGTCTTATCAGTTGGACATAGAAATGGCTCCCCGCCGTAACCACAGGAAGCAACGCGGGTTATTATTGTAACCCCCCCTCCCACCCAAGACAAAAAAATGAAAAGAGGCGGGGAAAGCCAATTTATTATCAGTCAAGTAGTCGCAGTCATTTTCTCTTGATGATTTCACACTGTGATTTGACTCCCTCATTTTATCACAGTTATTTTGGCACGGTGTCAAAATGAAAATATCGTTTTATTCCAGTCAGAAAAGAAGCATGGAAAAAAACGGAATCAATGACAGGAAATGATAAAGCAAACGTGTTTTTTTTTTTAATGCTGTGTTGGCACTGGAAACATTGGAACATTGGCTCCTGACTGAGTGGATCCCTGTTATTGAGTAGTATCTATTTAACTAAGGGAGGTAAACGTTGTACTGTTTTATCTGGAACATTTGCCTTTGTCAAACTATAACCGTTCAGAAAATTGTCCCATATCTCACATCATCCTTTTCTCATAGTCATGAATTCACATGATGGGAGTCCTGGGCTCTTTGCACATAATAAGGTATGCTCGCTAACGTTAGCTGACAAGCCAAGTAGCCTGGCAGCCTGGCAGCCTGGCACAACTGCATTCTCCACGCACGACTTAAAGGAGTTGACTGGGAGCCATGAGAGCTGAGATCACATTCGAATAAATGATGATTATCTTAATGAATTAGTTTTTAGAGGCGGATTCCTCTCAGGCAAACTGATCTCCGATAAGCACTGCGCTTCGATATTTAATGAATTCAAATTCATGCTTTTTATTATCTTCAATATTTCAAAGCACTTGACCCCCCCCCCCCCCCCCTTCCCCCATCTGACTTCCAAGTCTCCTTCCTTGCAATACTGTATCTAACATCACATATGAATCATCTTGACAAGGTAACAGTATTTGGCATTGAAGCATTTTTGGAATCATTCAGTATAGAAGGCGTAGAAGAAGCAGAGTATGAGATGATGAATGGGAGAGAGTGGTTTAGTCTGCCTGTAACTTTACTCTCTCCCTCCCATCTATCTTCTCTCTCTCTCTGTCTCCCCTCCCGTGCTCGGTCCACATCTCTCTGGCTCCCCAGGCGACCCGGCGGCGGAGGAGTGGTCCCAGTGGAGCGTGTGCTCTCTAACGTGCGGGCAGGGCTGGCAGGTGAGGACGCGCTCGTGCGTCTCCTCGCCGTACGGGACGCTGTGCAGCGGTGCCCTGCGCGAGACACGCATGTGCAACAACACCGCCTCCTGTCCGGGGGAGCCTGGGACCAGCGGCGCAGGTACGATCACCACACCCGTTCACTCAGTTATACACACAGTGCTTACTAGGGCGGCACGGTGGATCAGTGGTCAGCACTGTTGTCTCAAGGCGAAAATGATGCGTTTTCGAGCTTTTGATACGGAGTATGCGTATTCTACCTATTTTGAGATATGGGTTTTCTCTCAAAGAATTCAATCCCCCCATTGTTATTTTTTGTTTTTGCCGCAACTGAAATGTTGTATGGTCACTCACGATTCAGTAGGTCACGGGTTGGCTTGCGCCCAGCCTTAAAACTCATTATATAAGGATTTTACTGAAATGTCTATGGAGAAAAGGAATGGGAAACTCACTTCCGGGACAAGAGATGTCACGTGACTGTTCAGCTTGTGACCCACGAATGGAAATAGCCCAACTGAGCAGAGAAAATAAAACAAATGCAGGGATGCAAAATGGCCACCAAAAATATGGGATTTGAATATCATGGATGGGATAAATAATACATAAATACATAAATAAATAAATACATAATACATAATACATGCATAATATTTGTTGAAACTATAGGCTTTCCCCGGCTTCTCACAGGAAATCTCACTCACGCCCACAGCATGCACATTTATAACAAAACTTGACAAAAAAAGACAAATGTGACATTCTTGTTCGAATAATTGGGACTTGAAACAGTCGCTTTTCAAGAAGGCAGGTGGTAGGAATACACACACACACACACACACACACACACACACACACACATATCTGTACAGTCAAAACATAATCTAGCCATGGTGTAGCAAAAACATGAGAATGTCACTTTGTCATTTCAATTCACACTGCTGAGAGAGAGAGAGAGAGAGAGAGAGAGAGAGGTGACACCCAGGGTCGATGTCAGCAGGTCTATTAGACTTGCCATGGCTCAGAGGTTCACACTTCACCCCTCTATCTTTAGCCCTCATCTTATCTCTCTTCTCACTCTACCCCCCTTATACAGTATCCCCTGACCACAGCAGGCCCCAACAACAGGCCAGAACCCCCCCCGCCATACATTACTTTACAGTAGCTGCAGCTGGACAGCATTATGCTACATTAGCGTATCATCGCTGCTTCTCTCACCAGAATGTTTTTACTCTATTCTTTTACTTTATTATTATCTCACTGCTATAATAAAGCGGAGGCGCGCGCACAGTTGCTCAACAGCAAGTGAGCGGGTGAAGCGCGCGATATTTCTAGTTCTCTTTAACTTAAAGCAGCTACGAGCAACTTTTTCGATTGTTATTAAACAGTATAAATTTAATATCAATGCATCACATCTTACCTCTAATAGTCGACGAGACCAACGCAGAGTAGTCTCGCTTGAGCCCCGAGTGAATCGGCCAGTGTAGTCTGTCTGTGGCCAGGGAAGATCAGGAAGTGAAATGAAACGGTTTGCAGCAGCCACTTCGGCCATAACCACAAAATAACTTCCAAAAAACCTGTTAGAATATAACGAGAGATGTTCGCGAGAGTATGCGTGGCGTTCACATTGTTTATGTTATGTTGCTAGGCAGCGCGAACGGCGAGGCAGGCAGCTGCGTTTCACTTCCGGGTTTCACTTCCGCGTTTCACTTCCGGGTAGCCGGGCCGGCGGTAAGGAGAGAGAGAGAGAGAGCCCCCTGTTGACGCGAGTTTAGACAGACACAGACTTAATAATCATCCAAGGGAGCAATCTCCAATTCACACGGCTTTGGTCTCAGCTACTATTATAGGTAAGATGTGATGCATCAATATTGTAATTATACTGTTTAATAACAATCGAAAAAGTTGCTCGTAGCTGCTTTAAATCACTCTTATTCATCACTCAGGACCTTCTAACTCGTGTGTATATTGTATATATTGGACTGCACTTTTAGATTTTTTTGAAAATGTTTTCTTGATTTGTCTTCTGACTATTGATGTGACCGTTACACTACACACACTGCTGGGCGTCCTATCGGCGCAACTCGGCGTAGGGGGCGTGCAGCTCCTCGAAAATGTGACTCCGCGGCGTCAACTCCTTGTTGTGAGGAATGAGGAAATGCCATTTCCTCATTTAACAGTGCTTGTCCCTCATCTAGCAAAGCCTTCTGCAGGCTCACCAGAATGAGTTTTGAAATGGAGGGACAATAAAATGCCCCCCCGCCGACATGATTGCAAGTTCTTGGTAAACGACACGATAACGTTTTGGACGTGTTTTGGACGAGTTACGTTCGAGTATGAACAGTCTCGCATAATCTGATGTGATTACCTATTGTGGCAGTAAACGTGATTATCATTCTCATCCGATCTATATACTGTAGATCTACATAGAAAAGATAGGCTACATGTGGGAGAGGCGGTGATGGCAGACAAACCTCTCAATTTAAACCCTGAGTGGAAGGACCAGTAGCCTACCCACTGTGTCACCATGACATGTCGCTTCATTCAGGGCACCTCGCTCTCAGTGACATGCTGCCAAGCTTGACCTCACATTCACCATGGTGCTTTTAATGTCAGTGTGCGCACACACACGCATGCACACACACACACGCACACGCGCGCGCACACACACACACGCACGCGCACGCACACACACACACACACACACACACACACACACACACACACGACACACACGCACGCGCACACACACACACACACACGACACACACGCACACACACACACACACACACACACTATAATGCCTAATGAGTCGCACGGGTCTCTCCTGCTGTGGCACTGGGAGAGCGTCACACTTCTGTTTACTGGCTCCGTTCATTTCCTCCCGCACCTTCAACTAATTTAGCACTTTCATATTCCTTTAAAGTAGTGGCGTTGGCGTATGTGTGACGTGTGTGGGTGTGTGTGTGTGAGAGAGGTGTATGCGTGCGGTGTTGGCTTTTTCCGTTCTCTAACTGTATTTGATCTAAGTGCGTTTGTGCTTTTTTTGGTGAGCATCTTCACATTAGTATGTACTGCACTTGCATATGTGATTGCCGGCTTCCCCCCTTGTGTGCGTGTGTGTGTGTGTGTGTGTGTGTGTGTGTGTGTGTGTGTGTGTGTGTGTGTGTGTGTGTGTGTGTGCGTGTGTGTGCGTGCGTGTGTGTGTGTGTGTGTGTGCGTGCGTGCGCGTCTCTTATGTGATCTTTGCATGCATTCCTCCGCACATGAATGCTTCAATATGCGCGTCAGGAGTCAGTCAGTGTTTACTGATGCTTCTCATGCCCCCCCCCCCCCCCTCACCCCCCCTCACCCCTCACCCCTTCAACAAAAAAAGCGCACAGGAAACAGAAAGATGAGAGCAACATTTCCCTTCCCTGTCGGTGCATATGCTAATCTTGTTTTTATGCTAATGTGCCAAGGCGATTTGTATGTCTAAGTGGCTCATTTTCCATTCAGTGTCGATATTAATATCCCCAGCCGCTCCTTTGATGCCATATTGGTGGCTGTGTTCTGTCCCGTTTATTATGTCTTAGTTTTTTTCTTAGTCAACACACCCCTCTGATGTGGTTCTGGGGGGGGGGGGGGGGGGGTACTCTGGGGTTTGTTTGAATGGGGGCAAATCCAAGTAGACCGGGTCTGTGGGGGTGTTAGCTCGGGGGTCTTTAATGTACTTGTTGTGACTCCCCCCCCCCCCCCCACCCCCTTTTTTCCGAATTTGGGCTTTTTCTCTGGGATGTGTCTCGGAGGAGAGTCTCCACGGTCACATGGTTTATTAATCTCTTTACCTCTTGGAGTCTCTGCCCCGGTCCCATGGGGGGACGTACACACAGGCAATCAAACACAAGCGTTGCCACTGCGCACCAGCATTGCGACTAATTGACTTTTAATTAAGTTGCTTAAACTGCAATTTTACGCCCCAAAATAAACTGACCCTATTCTTCATGTAATAAACTGACCCTGCTCTTTATGTACCAAAAATAAACTGACCCTACTCTTTATGTACTGAAAATAAAACAGCCTCAATCTTCGACACACACATGTGCCAAGCGTGTTTTGGAAAGCTTACGAGTCAAACACATCATTTAGCTGAAGGATACTAGCATTTGGAATGTTTTCAACCAGCATCCTCAATTCTGTTACACATGCATTCACTGGCAGCAACAGACATGCAAGGAGCACGCGCGCACACACGCACGCACGCGCACACACACACACACACACACACACACACACACACACACACACACACACACACACACACACACACACACACACACACTTATGCAAGGCACACAAATACACACATTCTCGCTCCAAGTATCCTGAGGCGGTGACTGTGGAGTGTGCATTCTCAATGTGGTAGATGGGGTTTGCTAGAATTTTGTTTATTTGGTTTGTGCACAAATTAGCACTTATAAATATGTGTGTGTGTGTGCATGCACGCACTATGAGTGTGTAGATATGTCTCTGGGCACGTGTGTGCGTGTGTGTGTGTGTGTGTGTGTGTGTGTGTGTGTGTGTGTGTGCGAGTTGAAGAACATCAAAGAGAAGTAGCTTGGACATAAAACCGATGAGCTGAAAAAATGTCTGCTCTCTTTTTGGTGGGTGGGTAAAACTCCTAAATTAAGGTGATACAGATGATCAATTTTGAATAATGCTCTGGCTCGTGACAAAGCAAACTAGGCAGTAATTGGTCCAGCAAATTATCTTAATTTTTTTTATGCACGACTGAAGTATAAGCCGTTCATGTCCTGAAGCGTGCCGTGTGAAGTCGTATCCCGATTCCCGACCACGCTTCTATTTAGCTCATGCTCAACGGCCATGGATTCACTGACATTTAGAAGACAAAGAACAATGGTGCATTATGAATATGTGTGGGTCAGCGCGCAGTCAATGGCTGCAACACCACTGCTCCTACAGTATAAGCACTCAAGCAAGAGACTGAGGGTGCAGCCATGAAGGCATGCTTTGAATCATACAGGCTCAAGGACACAGATGGCACACACACACACACACACACACACACACACACACACACACACACAGACACAGACAGACACACACACACACACACACACACACACACACACACACAGACACAGACAGACGAACACACGCACATTATAACTGTAAATAATGCAGCTGTTCTGTGCTTTGACCCCAGATGAAGATGCTCGATGATTTTCATCGCAAGACTTTTAATGCACGTGTCTCCATAGAGCTGAACATTTGCAAGTCGGAGAGTAGAAAGTAAGAATGACAAGAAGTCATGCAATTACATAGTCTTTACATAACGATCTAATCATTATGTTGATCTAATAATGATGTTTGTATGTTAAGACTATGTAATTGCAGACAATAATTGAAAGAAAGCAGTCGTTCAGACGTCTTATATCCTCATTAGCATGACCTGTCGTTGAATGTTGTGATGTGTGTTGTGATGTGTGTTGTGATGTTTGTGTGTGTGTCCTGGTAATTGCACGTATGTGTGTGTGTGTGTGTGTGTGTGTGTGTGTGTGCGTGTGCGTGCGTGTGTGCGTGCGTGCATGTGCGCAGTCTTGTGACTGAGGCGGGGGTGGACCTGCTGTCTTGTGTTATCTGAGCTTACATGCATTTGCGTCAGAAACCCAGGCTGTCGTGTGTGTGTGTGTGTGTGTCCCTTGTTGTTTTTTAATGTTTTTTTTTAAATAAACAGTGTGCGTTTTCATCCGCACATCACCCTTTGGGTTCATGAACTTGATTTTGTGACCGCGTGCTATGAGAGGCAGATTGCTCACGTTGCTCTGTGATGATTGGCTTATTTATGTCTCTTTGTTTTTGTTTTGTTCCAGCGCATGCATCCTTAAACACGCACTTTTCCACCTCCCTCTGTGACTGCAACGCTGATGGCAGCACACACCCTGCCTAATGTGCACCACTCAGCCAAGAGACATACTATAGACGCTTTTCACCAGCTGCAACCCCACGGCACTTCCTTTTTCTCAGCTTCTTCTTCAGTGTTTTGTGGCAGTTAGTTGGCATCCTTAAATGTTGCATTACCACCACCTAACTGAATTGTATCATCTTGCTAACTATTTACAGTGTCCACTTTGTCAGCTGTTCGGGGAAACACTGACATACTTCTATTTATATATTTTTTAAATTTTGGCTATGTAAACATTTAAATGTAAAGATAGGCCTATGCGTGCAATAACGTATTGATTACTCTGTAACATGTAGCTTTTATTAGCCTCTCAGGCTAGCTCTGGACCAGACGACAACACTTCCTACTGTACCCAGCGTGTGCAAGTCTTTCCAACAGGGGTGGTTGTTACTATCACCAACAACAACAACTAACTACTACAAGACATAAAGACCGAAATAGGCTACGTTGTTACTGTGTCTGTCGGAGACACGGCCTAACGTTGACATTTCATATGAGCCAAATATCAGCCTGCGCTCAGCTATGTATACAGGAAGTAAACCGGATATTCAGGTGGGTTGTGACCGTTTGTTATTGTCAAGTTAAAAGCGTCTATACTATGTCACAGTAAAGTTGATACAGCCAGAGAGAGACAACGTATCTAATGTGATTGCCGTTTGTTTGATAGCGGAACACTAGAGTTATCACATTGCCATAGATGGGGAGGATATACCTTTTCGCCAATAGGTGGTGCCACATGCTATTTTTGTATTTCTTTAAAATATGTTTTAGCCCAGCTACACCCCCAATTTACCATTTTATGTTATGTTTCTTGTTCTACATTTCCTATCCCTTATCCCGTATCCCATTTCTATTTTTCTCCTTTTCTCTGTCTCGGTCCCAAAGCCGTTTTCATGACGTGTTTATGGGCTAATTGCTGGGCTTTGCGCAGTACGGCGTTTGAAAGATGGAGATTTGTTTTAGATGAATAAACAATGTCTTACAAGCAAGCAACCCAGCAGCATGACAAGACCAAAAATAAGATATTCTAGTTTGTCCCTGCTTGTTATCCTGAGAAGGAGGAATGAGAAACCCCTGAGTAAACTTCTAGCAATTTGAAAAGGCTTAAATATATCTTCTTATTATTATTATATCTTATTCATATTATTTTTTGGGAATAGGTATTGTTTCATCTTTGAGGTGGCAAAAGGGAGAGACCCATGCCACGTTCCGTCTGACCTCTCCTCTTACTGCTCCACAGCCATCAGTCATCATGGGAATCCTTCATTTCAGATCAGTGAAAGCTGCTCCACTGGTTAGCCATGGTGTCCAGCCCCAATTATTCCTTCATTAGGGTCTGGACGCAAGGCTATCCGCCACTGATTCGGTGACGTAGGCTATGTTTCAGCCCCAACTGATTGGTTGCTGTCGAACTCTTTGACCAATTGCAGTAGCAAAGCAGGACAACTTCGACAATTCGACGCCGAAGAACTTAATTTTAACTAGGGATGCACGATATATCGGCAATCATATCGGTATCGGCCAGTATCGGCCGATTTTTTAACATATCGGTCATATCGGTATCGGTCAGATGTTGCAATGTTAATATCGGTTATCATTATCAGCCAAATTCTTCACATTGATATGAAATAATGCAGTAAATCTATGATTTATGGGCTTTTCCAAAGGCTTTGCAAATAAAGAAATGCATAACTTTTTCAAATTCAGTGTTAACACATTCACTGCCAACAACGTGTAAACACGTTTTCAGAATCCAGCTGTTGACTGCCAACAACGTGTAAACACGTCCTTGGCATCGATTTTTTTTTTTTAACGGGGGGTTGTGCATCTAACCCTTTTACATATCTTATATAAGTATTGGACGTGTACAACGTGTACAACCCATTCCACCGACCCACTAAGTGGCGACAAGGAAGTAGGAAGGCAAGCAAAAAGCAGTGTGATCCATTTCCATTCTCATGAAAATGGATTGGCGGAGGCGCTTTCGTTTTCGCGTTGATTGCTGGCGGTGCGGGATTGCAAACTTGCATCGTGGATTGCGGATGGAGCACACTTTGAGGCACGCAGCGTAAATATGACCAGAGTCGCAGGGGCTTCATCGGAGCTCTCGGCCAGGGCTCCGGGAGGCGGGCGAGTCCAGCCGGGCTTCCTCGGGGAGCGGCCACGCAGACAGGCACAGCCAGGCACAGCGGCAGCGGGGCAGTGAGGCTGGTGACAAGCAGCAGGCCATTTTGCCTTGCAAAATAGCACCAAATTGGAAACAGCCATAAAAGGCTTTTAGAATGGGATTTTCAACCCATTCTTTTTTGTTTCTTTTTCGCTCTAATTTAGAGTAATTTAATTTCTATTCAGAAATTTATTTGAGAGGTCGAGAGTATGAGAAAGTGAATTTGCACAGGTAGGAGAGTGCTTGTTACACGGCGCTGCAGCCAAGAAGAACGCCCACGGAGGGAGGAGTTGAAGCAACTCTCCCTCTCGCTCTCTCCCTCTCTCTCTCTCTCTCTCTCTCGCTCTCTCTCTCTCCCTCCCTCTCTCTCTCTCTCTCTCTCTCCCTCTCCCCCTCTCACTAGGATTAAACCTAGTGCGTCTCCCTCCCGAGAGGGAGGGAGAGAGAGAGAGAGGGAGGGAGAGCGAGAGGGAGGGAGAGAGAGAGAGAGAGAGAGAGAGAGAGGGAGGGAGAGCGAGAGGGAGGGAGAGAGAGAGAGCGAGAGGGGGAGGGAGAGAGAGAGAGAGCCAAAAATGAATGGTTAAAGTGACTGTTCTATCCAATTTCACAAAAAGCCGTTTATCTCTGAATATTTTTTCTGACGCTAAAACCATGCTGTATTCAACTGCTAATGCTTACATAACTACTAACTCTACAAACTAACTCTTTTAGACAGAGAAAGTACACATTCTATTAGTACTTTTGAGATATTGTATGTTCACAAAGTCCAAGCTGAAACGAATCCTCGGCTCTTGTAAAATGAGCCAGAATCCTCAAAAAACGGCTTGGCAGAAGCTACCTACAGCAAAAAAAAAACGGCTGGCAGTCAATGTGTTAACATGTGTTTTTCAGTATGTACAAAATGTGATGATCATAAAAATTTGGTTTTATACAGATCATATCGACATCGGTAAATATCGGTTATCGGCCATAACAGCAATGTTAATATCGGTTATCGGCATCGGCCAAAATTTTCATATCGGTGCATCCCTAATTTTAACCACGACAGTAATAGGTTGTTCCACTGCAACATCAAGGCAGGAGATCAGTTGTCAAAAAAAGTACAAGATCTTCGTCTCTTGCCTTCAATACTCTTTGTCTGCTACTTCCGGTACGTACTGAACACCGGCAACCACCGTAAAACGTTAACTTTAGCTGCCAACGCATTTCAAAGCTGATGGGCTTCCTGGAAAGAGCGCGACTCGAACTGGTTAACAAGCGAAAGGTTTGGTCACTCCCACTGGCGTGTTTGAGCCCGGTGAAGTGGTTACAGCAGCAGTAGTGGGCTTAGCTAACATAGCTAACAGCTAGCTAGCTATTTAACATATAGGTGTGTTGTTGCAGCGCTCTGTAATGCGTCATTGTAATGTTAGTCCCGCCGCCGCTCGCCTCCAGCTCTTCTGAGCTTTGCTTCATAGATGAGCCTTCATTATTTATCGCCATCATTTATTCACATGTGAGCGCTGCTCAACACAGGGCCAGCAACCTCCATCCTGCTTCCTCTCTCTTTCTCCTGCTCTCTGACCTCCCTGCTTTCCATCTCTCTCCTTCAACATCTCTCCAAATCTCTCTCTCTCTCTCTCTCTCTCTCTCTCTCCAAATCTCTCGCCCTCTCTCTCTCTCTCTCTCTCTCTCTCTCTCTCTCTCCAAATCTCTCTCTCTCTCTCTCTCTCTCTCTCTCTCTCTCTCTGCATTTCTTTCAGCATAGCTTTATCGCTTCTGGTCCCTTATTGCTGAACATTCCCCCAATGCGCTCTATATTTTCAAAATAACACCCTCCCTCCTTGGCCTCCATCTTTCATTCCAAACTCTCAAACTTTGTAATGATATACAGTACTAAATCACTCCCTACATTTTTCAAAATGACTTCTAATCTCCCTCTATTATGTGTTCATATGCCTCATTTCTATATCTTCTTGACCCTCATTTACCAACCCTGTCCTTCCAAGTCTTTTCCTCCGTCAAATTCTGAAGCTCTGCCTGCCCCATTCACTTCCCCAAAGTCTGGCCCCAATGTACTATTAGAACGCTGTGACGTGAGTGACGTTCCTTCTTATAGGTTCTTTGAGGTCCCATGCACACTTAGTGGCAATGCAGATGAAATAGAAACATTCCTAAAAGCAGCCTGAGCACAATCAACAAATAGCAACAGAGCATCATCTTCAAGTCATTTTCTGCAAAGTTTTTTTGCAACTTCTCTGCCGTTAATTTGTTCTACTTAGATGTGATCTCCGTTTCATCTGTTTCTAAAGTGGGATGAGCAGCAGTGCAATGGAGAGGGGAGGAAAAAAAGAAGAGAAACATTGATAAATGCTTTAATTGGTGTTGAAGCGTTTGAAGTCATGGCAGCTATAGAAAGCTGACAGCTATACATACATATTCATCTCAGAAGCCAACTCACCATGCTCATTTCCCTTGTCATAACTCTAACTGCATAAGCGCATGTCTTCAGATGCCAGACTGTCCATTCCTAACTGATTCACTGACCTTGTTCTTCATGTGTCATGCATCCTGACAGATAAATCCTGACAGATAAATTAACAGCAAGTTGTTTTCTTGCATTTTCTTGTTTTCAAAGTGTTTTTTTCTTGAACTGAACAGTTTTGATGGAGGTGTCTCCCTCCTGTGTTCACACTCATCTAATCTCTCATGTTTCTCTCATTCTCTAACCCTCCTGCCTGCCATGGGATACGCTCCACCTCATCCCCATTGTGTGCGTGTGTGTGTGCGCGTGTGTGTGTGCATGTGCGTGCAGTGCATGGTATGTGGGAGGAGTGGTCGTCATGGAGTCTGTGCTCTGTGACGTGTGGGCGGGGCTCCAGGACCCGAACCAGGAAGTGTGTGAACGGAGGCGGGGCCACAGATTGCAGGAGTCCCGAGACTCAGACCAAACCCTGCAACATAGCAGTGTGTCCTGGTTAGTACCATCCCCATTTACATGATATCTCTCTCTCTCTCTCTCTCTCTCTCTCTCTCTCTTTCTCTCTCTCTCTCTCTCTCTCTCTCCCTCTCTCTCTCTCTCTCTCTCTCTCTCTCTCTCTCACTGCCTAACCATGAATATGTCACCATTTTCTTTATCAAGATCTAAAACCAGGGTTTCCAGAGAAAATGCACATGTAAGATGTAGGGGTGTCACGATACACTCAGTTCACGATACACTCAGTTCACGATACGATACGTATCACGATACTGGGTTCACGATAACGATACGATACGATACGATTTTAACAATATTTTTTTAAACTTGAATAATGACAATATATGACTGGAAAAGTAGTATTTTATTTGAAATGCACAAATACAAAACATGCTGTTGTGGGAAATTGTTATTACAATAACAACTAGAAAAAACATGAGATTGGAGATAAGGCTTATCTTGAAATAGAATGAGTTACACCGTCACTTAGATTTACTTTGAACTAAAAGGTTTCTCAGCAGTATAAATTCTCATTATGCATCTTCAGTTTTTCTTCAAACTCAAACAACAAGACTTTTCTTAATCTATTTTTTATGCATCTTCAGTTTTTCCTGTCAAGTAAACAGTTTTGCCAGAAACTCAATTGAATGGTTTCTCTCCTGTATAACTTCTCATGTGTCTCTTCAGAGACTTGTTCAACTGAACTACTTTCCACACATTGAACTTCAACAAACAAAGACGTTTCTTAGTCTATTTTTTGAAAAAAAAAAAAAAAAAAAAAATTTGCGATATGAGATTTCATCTCAACGATACATATCGTGACGTTTTACTATCGCGAAATTTCGTGGGACGATATATTGTGACACCCCTAGTAAGATGTCAATGTCCCAGACAAATGGGGAGAAATTCCGGTCAAATATCTGCTTTTCATTATGTAACGTTATCCGATCTGCGTCATCACGCTCGCCGCGGCCATATCGTTGACATACCGCTGCAGCTGTCAACTAGTGGCAGCCTAGGTGACAATAGCGCTAGCATTATCTCTATTGTCTATTACCGTTACTGTCCCTTAGGTACATTACAAAATAGTGTGCCTTGCATTATGTAGCCTACTGTAGTAATGACAGCAATTAAATAAAACAGGGCTTGTTTGTATGCTATCCCTACCATCCGCAGATGTAAGTAGCATGAGAGAGATGTGTGCGTAGTTAGTAGAAACAGGCCAAACTTTCAGCCAGCTCCTTACTGATCTGCTCATTTGACCAGGTAACAGTGAGTGTGTTGATGCACACAATAATCGGATAACTGAGAATAATCAGGTAATTGGCAATAATCCGATTTCCCCGTTTACACGCACTTTAGTATAGATAGCGGGAACTCACCTCAACGTGTGTGAGTGGACATGCACTGAATACAACTGATGATTCAGCAGAAAGCTAGGTGTGTTTATTGGATTTCTCATAATCTGATAACGGCCTTTATCTGATAAAGGATATGGGTTTATGCTGTTTACAAGAGCACTCGAATAATCTGCTAATCCAATATGATCGCTTTATTAGTGTGCATGTGAACGCACTCAGGTGTGGTGTACGCGTTTCTTCACCTCCTCCTCTGACTGTTAGGCCTCATGGCGGCTCACAAACAGGTACGACTCTTCACTTAATACTAGCTAACATTACTGGTGTTGGATCAATCATGACCAATCACTTTACAAACTCTGCTTCCCTGAGCTAAATGGCTACCTGCGGTAAACAAAACAAAGAACCTGAGGTGAGCAGACTTGCTGTGAGGAGCTGGCAGAAAGGGTCACCCGTTGCTCCTACATCTCTCCTGTGCTGGCTTAGAGCTTAGAGCTCTTTCCCTTCACATCTGTGGATGGTGGATAGCTGCATACAAACTAACCGCGGGGATTTTATTGCTGTCATTAAGTCGTTTATATGCAGGCCACCATCGCTGTTTTGTAATACATCCTCACGCAACAGAAACAGTAATATACAATAGAGATAACGCTAGCAGTGGCTAGTTTCCTATTAGCCTGCTGTCACCGAGGCTGTCACTTGTTGACAGTTGAGCTGCAGTGCTACTGCATGTCAACGATGGCAACGATGGCCGCGGTGACCGTGATGACGCTGATAGAGGGAATTGTTTTCACAACACATGACAAGAGATATGTCAGATTTCAACATATTTTACGATATAAAACTGTAGCCTAATTACCAGATAATGGAAACCCTGTCTAAAAAACAATTGTTTGGGGTCTGTCACACGTCTTTTCCATGGATTACATGCACATGTATTCATATGTTGCGTTCTGCAAACTTTTTTGATTTTCTGTTTCTCTACGTATCACTCATCCTGTGTGAAACATCCAGATAAGCATTCCTTTATTCTCCACTATCTTCCAATGCAGCTAAACTGTCTCCCATCTGGGGCGTCTGGCTAGTGTAGAGGTAAAAGCACTCGCCTACCACCACGGAGACACAGGTTAAATTCCCGGCAGTAGTACTTCCGGCTTGTTCAGGCGTTCCTACAGACACAATTGGCCATGTCGGCGGGTGGGAAGCCGGTGGGGTATGAGTCCTGGCCGCTGCAGTAGCGCCTCCACTGGTCGGTCGGGGGACCTGTTTGGTGGGGGGGAACTGGGGGGAATAGCGTAATCCTCCCATGCGCTAGTCTCGGTTTCCAGATGTTTGGTGAGCGGCGCCAACAGCGCCACCTTACCACCAAACGTCTGGGAATTTACTGTTCCAAATCTGGTTCAGAGCCCGGCGAGAACGGCCGGCAGCAGACACACCTACATTTATGATTAGAATTCTATTTGGTAGCGGCAATGCAATGTTTCATAGTTCCAATATAGAGCAAGACACTGATGTGCTGCAAAGATAGTTTATACCTGTCCTGTTGTTTATTTTACAATAATTTTTCCTACCCGGAATTGGTCCGCTTGCTACTGTGTGAAGTCATCAGACAGCAGGCTCTGTAACGTTAGCCTTGGGAGTCGGGCTTATCGCTGGGGGAAATACCTCTAGCCGCCGGGGCCGGATGAAACACGTCCTATTAACAGGTTATGTTTGTTTCTAAGTGATTAATATGTTTCTCCGCAAACGCGACAGCACCGGTTCTGCATGAGCGTCACTGCCCCCAGAAAGCAGGCCCGCCCACAATACTCATGATTGGTTCTCCGATGCAAAGCTTCCAACAGCACCACCTAACGTTATGAAAATATTTAAATAGTAATATTCTCAGTCTTACAGTAGTGAAACGGATTAAGACTGAGGGCTGAGTCTACCCATGCGCTAAATCCTTCCGGTGAAACACCTCGCTGTCAGGTGAAAAGAAGCAGCTGGCGACTGCACATGTATATCAGAGGAAGCATGGGGGTGGAGCAATGACCGGGACACCAGGGGGAATTGGTCAAGTACAGTTGGGAAGAAAAAGCCAGAAAAAAGGTTTTCCTTTTCTTTCTCTCTCTCTCTCATCCATCTGAATATGACTAACCCTCCACCTCTCCTGTCTGCTCATGCTCACTGCTGTCACCGCAGTAGTGTTTTCACAAGTCCATCTTGAGCCCAGGTCAGCCCGGCGGATTCACGCCCCAGACTTTCAAGCTGCCGTTCAGCCTCTCCTCAAGCATGGCCGGGCCAGGCGGAGCCCCGCCGTAGCTTCAGGTTGGGTTTCTGTGCCTCCATCCTGTTCGGCTACGTCTGGATTGCTGAGCAGTCCTACACTACTGCAGTGCAGCGCTTCAGCAATTGTCTCTGTGAGATTACCTATTAGGCCTACCTCGTGAAGAACAGCAACAATAAGTCACTGGGGCCCCCGTCCCGTTCTGGTGCCGAGTGGACCTCAGGGCGACATTCCAATTTGGCTCAGACCGTTCAGCCGAGACATCTTGATCGGGCCGCCGTTGGAGTGGAATTGGCCATTGAGATGAAGTCTCGATGGAGTGGGATCTGAGGAGAGATGGTTTGTTTGACCAACAGTGATTGCAGCCAATCACACCAACAGTGATTGCAGCCAATCACAGTGCGTCCTCCAAGAGGGCGTCACGGATGATCACTTGATTACATTCTTCATATATCATCTCCACATCGTGGAATTTCATCATCGTCTCAATAGAAAAAGGGTAGAGTTCAAATATTATGCGTCATTCAAAGCAGTGTCTTATGTACCCCTTGAGCTGTTTTGCCATTCCATTAGTACCCCCTCACTCATGCATGTTATTTGCGTGTGAAAGAAAACACTGTGGCTGATCCACACACGTATATACAACTAGCCTAAATCCATACAAAATATACTCCGTAGAGTAGTGCAACAGTTGACACCTTGGGGGAACTAGTTGCCGTGCACACGTACCATTTTAGCAATGGGCTTATTTTTATTTTATTTATTTATTTATTATTTTGGAAATAAATTGTAACCCCCAATCTGTCCACATAACCCCTGCAAGCTGCTCAAGTACCCCTGGTTGGGAATAACTGGTTTAAAGACTTAGTATATTTTAGCCACAGTGACACAGTGTTTTTGTTTTATTTAGGATTCTATTTCAGGTCTCTGTCTTGAAAACCCCTGACTTTGAAAGCATTACATTAGAAACGGATGTTCATTTCAGTAAGGCATAATAACAGTGAAATGATTTGCTAAGTGCTTTCTATTGACTGTGGATTGGCAGAATTTAAATAACGTTGCATAATGTCAGAATAATGGCATTTAATGGACACACACCAACACTAACACATAAGACAGCTTCATAAAACAATTGGTGGTTGCCTCTTGAATAATTACCTTTTCTTTTCCCCTGGTTTGATTTCAGTCTGATGTAGAGTGTGTGTGTGTGTGCACTTGAGCAATTTGCATTCATCTTTATGCATGTGCTGTATGTATGTGTATACAAACATACGTGTCCTATTTGCATACACCTGTAGCTATAAATAGACTGAGCAATTATCACAGGGTAAATTAGATTATTATGTTTTATTATTAGAACGGGGGGAGGTGCTCTCCCTTGCCTTTGCACGTATGTCTCATTTGAATTTCTGAATGCACACTGAAGTGGAGCCTGTGTGGGCTAAATCTGTCTTGTGTCCTCGCCCTCCCTACTGTCTGATTTAATCAGTTTTTTTCCTAAAGAGGGGTTTCGTAAGGTTAATATTTAAATAAAACAAAACTGTCCTCGTCGCCACACTAAGAGGCTGTAAAGTTCTGTCGCAAAGAGAGAGAGAGAGAGAGAGAGAGAGAGAGAGAGAGAGAGGGGGGAGGAGAAGGAGACGTAATGTGAAGTACGCCCTCCGGGGTGTTTTGCCATGCTGTTTTGGGAACAGTGATGGAGAGAGGGGGTTTGGCAGAGAGACAGGGCCTTAAGGAAGTGTGTGTGTGTGTGTGTGTGTGTGTGTGTGTGTGTGTGTGTGTGTGTGTGTGTGTGTGTGTGAGAGAGAGAGAGAGAGAGAGAATGTGTGTGTGAATGTATCACGGCGGACTCACAGTGCTTTTGGGAGTTCAAAGGCAATGGTGCTTTGAAATGATAAATACCAGCACAGTCCTTTTGGCAGAAAAGTCCAAGCTTTGATGGATGTTGTCTGAATACTGTGTGTGTGTGTGTGTGTGTGTGTGTGTGTGTGTGTGTGTGTGTGTGTGTGTGTGTGTACGTGTGTGTGTGTGTGTGTGTATGCGTGTGTGTGCACGCGTGTGTGTGTACGCATGTGTGTGTGTACGCATGTGTGTGTGTACGCGCGCGCGCCCACGTGTGTGTCCAAATACCAAAGAAGTGAACTTTGTTACACCATATGCTATAAGGGACATGGCTTTAGGTTTGGCAGCCTGCTGGCAGCCAAATGACCCAGACGCCAACTGCAGATTGCGGCACCTGTAGGTGTTTGTGTCTACGTGCGTGTCTCAGTGAGTTTGTCACTGCACAGCATAAACTCTACAGCTACAAATATACTCTATATAGCTACAAATATACTCTATAGCTACAAATATACTATGTAGCTACAAATATACTCTATATAGCTACAAATATACTCTATAGCTACAATTATAAAATGGCTCTCTCAAATCAAGCAATCTGATTGGTTCACAGCCATTGTATAATTCCAGTAACCGAGTTCAATAACCCATGGCCATGGGTTATTGGTTGCCATGGCAACTCTCTTACTAAAAGGCAGCGCTGCACTCGAGCCAAACAGCTTTCTCCTGATCTGCTGTATGGAGGGTCACTAGTCGGACGCATGATGGCGCAACTCTCTTACTAAAAGTACCTCAAAAACAAAATGGCGGAGACAGCTTTTCAGATCCTTGTGAATCGATCTTCGCTTATAACTTTACTAATACTTCGCAGAAAATGATGTTTTGTACAAGAATAGACGCGGGCTAATGTCTTAACCCCTCTCTCGCGCGCCCTCACTCTTAACCCCGCATTTCTAAATAAGACGTAACGTTACTTGGTGTGGGCATATGGCTCTGGTGTCGGGCTTTGTAAAAAGTCCAGGCAAGCGCCAGGATTGGCCAATGTCGACTTCAGTCTCCAGAACGATCCAATCAAATCACCCGCACGTCTATCTTCTTGCTAGAGGTCCCGCCTTACAGTAGTGTTTCAACTGACTCTCAGAATACCATGCCAGTCGGACTTATAGTGTTATTATTATTATATTATTATACTTGGAACCCTTTTATAAAAGCAATATAGCACTCGAGCAGCGTGTGTTGTGGAATATATCCCCCTGCTCAGTTGTTATCCCACTCGGCCTGCGGCCTCGTGGGATAACAACTGATCAGGGGGATATATTCACCACAACACACTTGCTCTCGTGATATATTGCTTAAATATACTATGTAGCTACAAATATACTCTATATAGCTACAAATATACTCTATATAGCTACAAATATACTCTATAGCTACAAATATACTATGTAGCTACAAATATACTCTATATAGCTACAAATATACTATGTAGCTACAAATATACTCTATATAGCTACAAATATACTCTGTAGCTACAAATATACTATGTAGCTACAAATATACTCTATATAGCTACAAATATACTCTATAGCTACAAATATACTATGTAGCTACAAATATACTCTATATAGCTACAAATATACTCTATAGCTACAAATATACTATGTAGCTACAAATATACTCTATATAGCTACAAATATACTCTATAGCTACAAATATACTATGTAGCTACAAATATACTCTATATAGCTACAAATATACTCTATATAGCTACAAATATACTCTATCGCTACAAATATACTATGTAGCTACAAATATACTCTATATAGCTACAAATATACTCTATAGCTACAAATATACGTAGCTAGTACACATATACTGTGTATATGCATATACTGAGGTATTTAAGACTGCTAACTTTATCTCTAGGGCCTGGAATAAAAGGCAAGCACAGCTCTTTAAGTAGGTTCAGGTGGTGGTTTTCATGCTGTACAACTTTACTGTATGTATTTTGGGTGTTTTCTGTTGGTTTTATGTTTTGATCATTGTTTGTTTAAATGATGAACAGTAAAAGTGTCCTGTAAGCCCATGTGGGCTGGGCTTCATTCGAAGCATGACACTTAAATAAAGAAAATCAATCAATCATATACTCTATATAGCTACATATACTCTATATAGCTACAAATATACTCTATCGCTACAAATATACTATGTAGCTACAAATATACTCTATATAGCTACAAATATACTCTATATAGCTACAAATATACTGTATAGCTACAAATATACTATGTAGATAGTACACATATACTCTATATAGCTACAAATATACTCTATATAGCTACAAATATACTCTATCGCTACAAATATACTATGTAGCTACAAATATACTCTATATAGCTACAAATATACTCTATATAGCTACATATATACTCTGTAGCTACAAATATACTCTATATAGCTACACATATACTCTATATAGCTACAAATATACTCTGTAGCTACAAATATACTCTGTAGCTACAAATATACTCTATAGCTCCAAATCTTCTGGCTTCATTCAAATTCATTAAATTTGTCTCCTTCAATATTACCATAAATTTTACCCCCTAACCCTTCACCCCGGCTGCCTCACATCGGCTTATCTGTTCTGCAGAAGGATGTTACCTAACACAGCAAGCACACACACACACATACTGTATGTGGGAAGAGTAGTAAATGTTAATATGACAGATTTGTGTGTGTGTGTTGTAAATGTTAATATGACAGGCGTTGCATCAAATATAGAGTGTCAATAGGCTAAGAGCGGAGGAAATGTCCTACATGCATAATTCATCTGATCATATAAGACCTTTTAGAGCTCACATCAAGACCTAAAAGGCACTTAGATCATCTAAGTTAGGTGTGTAGGCAGAAAGCCTGCTGGATATAGCCTGGGACCTCTTTGACACCTACCCTCCTTTTTTCACCTTCCTCACAATATAAACAGGCAAGTTCATAGCAGAGTTTATGCTGGAGGATGAATGTCTTAATTACAAACAAATTGATACTTTGTGGTTTTGGCAGGAAAACCGCAGCCTATACCGCCCTCTGTGCCATACTACACCGCTCCTTCACTACAATCAATACAACTGTTACTGGCTGTGTTCAGTCTGTTCACATGATACGTATCCTAGCCCTGTTGGGAAATGTCTCACCGTATGCGTCTTGTTCGCTTTGCATAAAGAATAATCACAGCTCCTGGAACCCTATAGCTTTAACGTTGATGTCATTTAGTGCTTCCTGTGCAGACAATGCTGTGGATGGGTTCGTTTACTCCTCTAGACACCGCCAACGAGCTTTGTGCTCACTACTTTTGTGAATATGTTTGTGTGAGTTTGTATTCTATATATACCAAATGTCCTCATGAGGATATTCCATAATTGGCTATTTTATGGCTTGGGATTCAGTGTTAAGGTTTGAATTAGAATGATATATATATATAGATATAAATATATATAGCTGGATGTGCCTGAGGCGACCAACTGGCTCCTTTCTACGTGAAGGAGCAGCGGCTCTCCTCCGGGTCCCTCACAGATGACTGAGCTTCTCACCTTATCCCTGAGGGAGACGCCAGAGAAAACCCATTTTGGCCGCTTGTATCCATGATCATGTCCTTTCGGTCATGCCCCATCCTTCATGACCATACTGTAGGTGAGGGTAGGAATGAAGATCAACCAGTAGATCGAGAGCTTTGCCTTCTGGCTCAGCTCTCTTTTCATCACAGCGATGCGGTAAAGCGAACGCAATACCGCTCACGCTGCTCAGATTCTCCCGGCCCATCTCCCGCTTCATTGTCCCCTCACTCGAGAACAAGACCCTGAGATACTTGAACTCCTTCACTTGGGGTAAGGACTCATTCCCTACCTGGAGTAGATCATCCACTGGTTTCCTGCTGAGAACAATGGCCTCGGATTTAGAGGTGCTGATCCTCATCCCAGCTGCTTCAACTACAGATATTATATAATCATATCCAAGGATATGATGCCAAGTTGACTGCACATAATGAGCACGTTTTTTGTATACCAATTGCAAAACTTTGTGCTTTTAAGACAGAAGGGAAGGGACGGAATTTGACTATTTTCAAATCACTTTGCAAGGTGTAGTAGTAGCTGATACGGTATTACCAAATGGCTTATGTTAGCAAACATAACAATATTAAAACCAGTTTCTTTGTTTTGCTAGTATTCTTATTAATATTAATGTCCAGGGCATGTCCACAGGCTGACGCCATCTGTATTCACTTCTTCTGTCAAGTTGCTTGTTACAAATATGTGCTAATCATACATATGTATCAAGGAGAGAAACAGTAGTTGGCTTGTCACGGACCTCGACACGCAGTCATGCATTTCCAAGCTACACACAGAACAACACGTTTTCAACTCCCATCGACGCTCTTCTCCGTGTATTCTCTTTGGTGTAGTCCTCCTGAGTGGCACACACACACACACACACACACACACACACACCCTCACAATTATATAAACCGTCACCGGCTTTGAATAGACCAAAAAGCTTTATTTTGACTTTTGGCAGTAATAATGATTCATTTTCCTATCCTTGAGTGATTTTCATAATTCTCTGTGCGTTTGGGATATTTGATCTGACAACTCTATTACCACCGGCAGCACAGCTTTTTTCTGCCAGCAATCAAAAAGGACAGAGGGGGCTTTCATTACATGGGGGTTGATGTCATCAGGCTCGGGCTAAGCTGCTCAGTATTCAGGCACTGCTGTGCTGTCAGGCACTACTCTATTGGATTCAACTCTTGTCTTTTTTTTTTTCTCCATTGTATTTCTTTTTATTTAGCTGCTCCTACAGCCTACAAGCACCATTTGAAATGGGACCGTTTCAAATGTGTTCTAGTCGGTCTGAATTTGGAATGGATACCGTATTTTTAAAAACTCCAAGGCGGTGTAACTCTGTCTGCACTCTGTGTGAACTCCCACTTGCTTTAAAACTAAGCTTGAAAGGAAGCAACTGTAATGTGTTATTGCTTAACAGATTGAAATATTTCTTACGCTTGTGTGTTGCTATTTGTGGAGTACTAAATAGCATCTGTGATTTATTTCTTATGGGGCAGCATAAGGGACAAAATTAAGACTACTGAGAAGCCGTCGGAGGCTATATCTTTGCCAAAGCCAGCTATGGATCTGGCCAATGATATGCCGGCACCGGCAACTGAGAGACCGTCGGTGAGAAATGAGAAGCCGACTATTCATTTGTCTTACCAAGCAATCCACTGGATCGGCTATTGGATCGGCTGGTCATTAGCTTGTCTAGGCTAGCTACTAGCTTGGAGAGGCTAGCAACCCATTGGATCGGCTAGTCATTAGCATTTCTAAACCCACATAGGATAAGCAATAACCACGCCCTGTGGCACCGGGATTGGCCAGGAGCATTGAAGCTTGGGACTAAAGCACCTGGGGTTTTTCATCTTTTAAAATAAAGATGTTTAAAAAACTATTGCTTGTTACATTTTCAGTGCTGTACCTTTTCTCTGGGTAAGAATTGATCTTGAAATTAACGATATGATACATTATATTATATGAGCTATGAACGTGAACACAACACCGTTTATATTATTGCATGTTTTTGTAGATTGTGTACACATTGTGTAGATTACAATTATTATGCTTATTATTATTACTATGCTAAGGAAGGTAGGTGACCATAATTAATTTCAATGTCCGCTCTCGAAATCACTGTCCGTTCTCAAGAGCTATTCAGTTGGTTCATGAAATCGCTGGGCTGCGTGCCCTCCAGTGTTGCTCCTGGCCAATCCGGGCGCCACAGGGCGTGGTTATTGCTTATCCTATGTGGGATTAGAAATGCTAATGACCAGCCGATCCAATGGGTTGCTAGCCTCTCCAAGCTAGTAGCTAGCCTCTCCAAGCTAATGACCAGCCGATCCAATAGCCGATCCAGTGGATTGCTTGGTAAGACAAATGAATAGTCAGCTTCTCATTTCTCACCGACGGTCTCTCAGTTGCCGGTGCCGGCATATCATTGGCCAGATCCATAGCTGGCTTTGGCAAAGATATAGCCTCCGACGGCTTCTCAGTAGTCTTAAATTTGTCCCTTACGCTGCCCCATAATTTCTTCTTCTCTCTGTCCTCTCGTACATTCTGTTTACATGTCGCTGACGCACTTTCTCTCTCTCCCCCTCTCCCCCGCTCTCTCTCTCCCCCCCCCCCTCCCCCACTCTCCCTCTCCCCCGCTCTCTCTTCCATCCCAACGCCTCTCCCTTCCCTCAAAACCTCGGCATCCATTTATCTTGATTTCCGTGCGTCTCTCAAAATCTTCCCCCCCGTCTGACTTCATCTATCCCGCCCATTCCCTCTGTCTCTCCCCATCTCCCTCCCTCCCTGCCTGGTGTCTGTCCTCTCTGTGGCTCCAGTGGAGGGCCAGTGGTTGGACTGGGCTCCGTGGGCGACATGCAGCGTGACGTGCGACGCGGGGACCCAGCTGAGACAGCGGCGGTGCAGTGCCTCGGTGCACGGCTGGGCCGAGTGCAAGGGCCCCCACCAGGAGAGCAGGGAGTGCACCAACCCCTCGTGCGGCGGTAAGACGGGCAATAAAAACGACACACCCAAACGCCGTTACGCAAACACAGATCGTACGTTATCCCAAAGGCGTCGGCACCAGTGTCGATTTGCGCTCTGATTTGATTCTCCAATTCCACAGACCGGCAATAGAGTACCGCTAGGGAGCACGCTCCGTTCCCTCGTCTGGGAGTCAATTTGATTTTCTCTATGTGGGTTTTGGTTAGATACCTGAAATAAGATTTGTGGTTAGCAAAAGTTGATCAAACTGCAAATCTTTGTGTTCAGCAAGATAATCCTATCCTACTCCTATAATTGAAAAGTTGTCAGTCTGTCTGTTTGTTTGTGCAGAGTGTCAAGGTGCCCCGTTGCTCCGATCGCCTCCCAAATTTGCCAAAACACTTTTCAGGATCTGGAATTAATCTGGAGGGGGGGGGGGGTATTTTACATTTGTAGGCGTTCACACTCACAGAGCCAGGATGTGGATGACGTGGCATGAGTTGACATGAGTTTAGTTACACCCCCCCCCCCCCCCCCTGAAAAATTGCGCCCATGGCGCATCGTCCCGTCTACTCTCCACCCTAGTCTTTATGAGTTTCATAAAGTCTTTACAAATGAGTTTCATAAACTTTTGTTAACCACAGACATTATTTCAGGCGTCTAACCAAAATCCCCGTACAAAAACCCTATTGACCTCCAGACGAGGGAATCGGGCGATGCTAGCTTCCGGGTTTTAGGACTCTTTCCTGCGGCACTCTATTTGTGGGTTGGGACTGAAATTGGGTTGTGAGTCTGTTTCGATTGAGGCCCTGAAGGACAAGAATACTAGTGCATTTTAATGAGACAGAGTCCCAGAATGGCCTCATATTGACTTAATTTGGGTCCCACACTTCAAAAAGAAAAAAAAAGTTGAAGAACCTCTTGCCCTAAAGTCATAACCTAAATTCATCAAAACAGCTCCATCTTTTCCCCCTTCTCCACTCCACATGCCTTCCTGCCTTCCTCCACCCCGCCATGCTGCTCCTGTTTTCAGGCGGAGGGAACTGGGGCAGCTGGAACCACTGGAGTCTGTGCAGCAAGACGTGCGACTCCGGCTGGCAGCGCCGCTTCAGGATGTGCGAGGGCACCGGCGCGCAAGGCAACCCGTGTGACGGCTCCGGAGAGGAGACCCGCTCCTGCAACGAGAAGAAGTGCCCGGGTCAGTGTGTGTGTGTGCGTGTGCGTGTGCGTGTGTGTTTATGTGTGTGTGTGTGTGTCTGTGAGAGAGAGAGAGAGAGAGTTATATGTAGGCTATTATGCATATTATTCATGCATCGCGCATCTCAGGGGTGTTTGTGTCTCTGTTTGTATCTGCGTTAATAGTCTCATTGCTACACAAGCTCATAATTCCGCGCGTGTGTGCGCGTGTGTGTGTGTGTGCGCGCGTGTGTGTGCGCGCGCTGCGCGCGCGCGTGTGTGTGTGTGTATGTGTGTGTGAGAGAGGCAGAGAGAGAGAGAGAGAGAGCTCAATCTGTGCATGCTCCGTGTTTATCAGGCAGGGTGAAAGTGATTCCCAGCGGTTCACAACACAGCCGAGGGCGTCCATCTTAATTTTAGAACTGCACTCCTCTCATTTCTGTCTGCCTCTCATCTGTTTTTCTGTCAGTTCACATACCCATCCATCCATCCACCCATCCATCATCCATGCATCCACCTATCTATACATCCATCCACCTATCTATACATCTACCCATCCATCCATCATCCATCCATCCCTCCATCCACCTATCTCTCCATCCATCCATCCATCCTTGTTTACCTGTAAGCTCCATCGTCTCTCCTTACACCTCTCCTCTTTAGCACTGTTCTTATCACACTAATCTCTCTCTCGCTCTCTCTCTCTCTCTCTCTCTCTCTCTCTCTCTGCGTCTCTCTGTCTCCCCCCTCTCTCTCTCTCTCCCTGGTGGAGGGTGGGTGAATTGTTCAAAGCCCTGCTCGGTGCGATTTGTCAGCGTGTCAGCCACTGCAGCAAATATTGTGGTTTAATAAGTATGCCCCTTGACTGGAGCTCTGTGTGTGCGTGTGTGTGTCTGCGTGTGTGTGTGTGTGTGTGTGTGTGTGTGTGTGTGTGTCTGCGTGTGTGTGTGTGTGTGTGTGTGTGTGTGTGTGTGTGTTTCTGCGCGTGTGTGTGTGTGTGTGTGTGTGTGTGTGTGTGTGTGAATATGCAGGCGTATTTCCCTATATAGCCTGAATGCCACGTGGGTAGGCCCTACTGTATGTGCTTGCCTGGACTTCAGAGAGCCTATACGAGAGATGATGAACCTTTCAGTGCAGCCTCTACCATGACCCCCCTTCCCTTTAAATAACTCTCAACCCTCTGTTCCACAAGACAATGGTCTGTCTGTTGGCTTTGCTGGCAAACATCATAACATATTTGCTCTCTCTCTCTCTCTCTCTCTCTCTCTCTCTCTCTCTCTGTCTCTCTCTCTTTCTCATCTCTCTCTCTTCTCTCTCCATCCTCCATCTCTCTGCCCCCCTCGGAATATCTTCAGAGCCCTCTCTGTTTTTCATCAGGGTTATGAAATAGAGAGATGAATAAAGTGAGAAGATGAAGAGCGAATGAGATACTGTACTGAGGCAGAGACACTGACAGAGAGCACTGAGCAATACCAGGAATAAGATTGCAAGCTTCAGGAGAACACTGATTTGAATCTTGTTTTTTCGGTGCGCTCTCTGTCTCCCTCCTCTGTGCGCGTGTGTCTGTGCGCGCGTGTAGCCGGTGTTTATGCATGTGCCCGCGCTTGCGTGCGCCTCAATTTTGACACGTTTTTTAATGCGTTTTTCCTCCCCCGCTTCTGCAGCGCCTCACGAGATCTGCAAAGACGAGCACCTTCTGGCCATGACATGGAAGAGAGCTTCCGCTGGAGAAACGGTCTACAACAAGTGTCCGACCAATGCCACTGGTCAGTATTGAAGGGCCACCCACGCCTGTTGAGTAGCACACTGACGCTCGGTTCACACACCAGAAGCATGTCACAAGCAGCGCGCCACGGGAAGCATCGAGCAGCAGCCTTGCCATTCACACCAGAAGCGCTCTGTTTTGCTCCACGCCTCGCTCTGTTTTGCCCTCTGAAGAAGGCCTTAGGCCGAAACGTCATTTCATTTAAAAAATGTGCATATGGAGCAGTGAGTGTGCGACACTTTCTTCATCCTCAATTGCCCCGTGCCGCGTCAAAAATAGACCTGACGCCGAAAACTCTCGCTGCACGCGTGGTGAGGCGAGGCAACGTGCTGCAGTGTCATCGGTCTCCCCTGCTAACAAGGATGCCGGAATGAAACTTCAGCGTCAGATCCGCGTTTGGGCTGTTATAGTTTGTGTAGATACATGACTGTGGTTGCCTTGAGGGGGTATCTAATGTATTTCTATGACAATGTCATTACATGTCCATGTTGCTACTCTATTGCCCACTGAATATTAACACAATAGTGCTTCAAGCTATAGCCCAATGATGCTCAACGTGGGGTACTCCGGGGACCACCAGGGGTCCTTGAGGGGGTTCCAGGGGGTCCCCAGCCAATTGATGAATTGTTAACCTTTGCCATTATTTAATTTACAGGAAGTTAACACAATTAGAGAATGGAGTAGAATGACTGTTTTGTTCATAGTTTCATTGTTATCTCTCAACCTACAACACACACAGTCATGGAATCCTGGACGAAATCATGTCTAGCAATAAGAAATATTATCAGATTTGCGTCCAAGAGACCAGATCTCATCAAATGGGCCTCCTGGGGGGTCCAATGTGGACTAAACTAGGGGTCCTTGATATGAAATAGGTTGAGCATCACTGCTGTACTGTCGCAGTTCATGACACCTTTTATATTTGCTATAAACACACAGGTCTGTGTGGGTGGTTAGCGTGAGCAGGGATAGCCTCCGTGGCTGAAGAGAAACAGAAAAGAGCGCCCCCTATAGAGTGCGGAAGCTCAAACTGCATCAACAGAAAATCCAAGGAGAAAGACAAAGTCACAGTGCTGGACACACTATTTGATTGGCAGGTGATCTCTGGGAAATGCAGTGCCAAGGTTGCCTTCAAATGCTGAAATGCACGTTTAGAGATTCATCACAATGTCCTTGAAGATACTGTGAGACTGTAGTGAGCCGTGATGTACAGGCAGCTCGTCATTACAGAATCCCCACCTCATGCATTTAACCAGCATCTATGCTGCAGTAGTATTCCAGTGTGTTGCACTGGTACCATATTAGCAAGCATAGAACGTAACACGAAACCTCACGGTTCCTCAACCGAGCTACCAGACTTATTCCTTTTAACTTTTGAGAGCCGGAGAAATGATCAAAATTGTATTTTGCCCAAACAATTTTTCTTCAGGATGGAGTCAAGAGCTGCAGTGGTTCAGCAAGTCTGTAATAAATAAAAAACGAAATAATAGTGGGGTGTCCTGGTAGTGCGGCGGTAGATTCCCTGCGTACCAACACAGGGGTTGCAGGTTCGAGGCCCCGTGTTACCTCCGGTTTGGCCAGGCGTCCATACAGCCACACTTGGCCGTGTCTGCGGGTGGGAAGCCAGAGTTAAGCTTAATTTATACTTATTGGAAAGTGTCGCTCAGCACATGACGAAAAACAAAATGTCTCGCTCATGGTGTTGCATTTATACTTCAGTGAACGTTCGCCTCGGTTCAACGGTCACGTGACTCACCAACGCTATAAGAGGGAATTCACAGTGAAACCACGTTGAAGTCATACATCAAGGACAGGCTGATAAAAATAGCGGGGACACGTTCATTCATTTAAATCGAGCGAAAACCAAAACAAGGAAGTCAAGAGTGCGTTCCGTCTATATATAGCCAATCACACTTGCACCACACTATGTGACGTAGTCAGCGACACTAGACATTTCACCAGGTAGCAGACACTGCTCGCCGACACTTGAAAGTGTCGACTCAAGTCCTCATTTCTGTCGGCGACGGTTTCAAAAGTGTCAACAGACAAAGCATAAATTGGGCTTAAGGGTTTGTGTCCTGGTCGCTGCACTAGTGCCTCCTCTGGTCGGTCGGGCGCGTTTGCTTGATCGTGGGGAGGGGAACTGGGGAAAAAGAAGTGGCTGGCGATTGCACATGTATCGGAGGAAGCATGTGCTAGTCTACAGTACAACTCTCGCCAGATCAGCAGAGGGGGTGGAGCAACGACCAGGACAGCCTAACAGGGAATTGGCCAAGTTACAATTGGGGAGAAAACGGGGGGAAATCTGAAGAAAAAAAAAAAAAAGTGCATTGAGTGCTTGGCTCTTCTCACTCCCACATCAGTATATGGCCAAACATCCACGTGAACCTTAAGATCTGCAGGAGCTAATTCTACATCCAACATGTTTATTATGAGGTGGTTGTTCCACCAAGGCAGAGCTCCTTGTGCATACAGGTAGAGTCTGTATCCGGCTTGGGAATGTGTTTTGTCTTAGCAGAGTATTTTGGCTGCTTCCCATCAGCTGCATCCGGTGGCTGCCAGGTTGAAGCAGCCAGCAGGTGTGAGCTGCCAAGCAGTGCAGACAGAGCTGCTACAAGGGGAATACTTGCTAGTAGTAATAACAAACCCAAATCATATTTGGCTCTAAGGAAATCAACAGCCCTGACTTTTGTTTTTAATCTTTAAGTGGCAGTGTTGTGGGTATGTAGTGGGTTTCTTCAGTCTGTGAACGCCATTTAGCAGACACACCGTGCATTGTTCTTTACCTGAATGTAGAGGTCTTCACGGGTCCAAAATCACGGACCCGGACCCTAATGGACCCGGGGAATTTGTGCCCGAACCCGTAATGGACCCGTCTATTATTAGACATCTGAGACCCGGTCCCGTTCAGAACCGATAAATACCGAGGCAGAGACTAGCGGACTAGATGCCGGGTTCAATTCCCGGCATCGGTACTTTCCGGCTTGGTTGGACGTTCCTACAGACACAATTGGCCGTGGCTGCGGGTGGGAAGCCGGTGGGGTATGAGTCCTGTTCTAGTCGGTCGGGGGCTCTGGGAGCGGGCGCGAACTGGTCGTGATCCTCCCACGCGCTACGTCCTGCCGGTGAAACTCCTCGCTGTCAGGTGAAAAGAAGCGGCTGGCAACTGCACGTCTATCGGAGGAAACATGTGCTAGTGCTACTCTACAACTCTCCCCAGGTCGGCAGAGAGGGTGGAGCAACGACTGCAGCAGGGAGAATTGGCCAAGTACAATTGGGAGAAATCTGAAAAAAGCATAGGGTTCCTAAAAAACGGGGGGGAAGGAAAATGGTCTATGGGAATGCCTCTCAATTCAATGTTATTTCTGTGTTGTTAGCGCAAAATATACTTAACTTACTGTACATACATCTTATGTTATCATACTAGGTTTCTATGTGATGCATGTCATACTAACTGATGAACAGCAGATTGTGATCTATGTTTCTATGTGATGCATGTCATAGTAACTGATGTACAGCAGCTGGTCCATTGACAGTGAATAGGAGAATGCTGGAGTTCTAAACTAGAGTGACGGATCATAAATTAGAGGATAAAATGGACCAACATTTCTCACCTATTTTTGGATTTCATCCTACTATGGAATCATGTTATAGGAAGAGAGGAAAACTCTGTCCTTCTGTCCCATTTACCTCCTCCACGGGTTGGCCAATCAGTGTGAAACTGCACATGGGGATGGAGAACTGGCATTGGCAGGGAATGACCAAGCCGATATTCCCATTTTCCCACATTTACGCCGCCAATGAGCATTTTTGACAAGTCTGCACGTAGTTGTTGTGCGTGCCTCCCTGCGTATGGACTAGTATTTAATACACACCATTTCGTCCTCAAATCTTAAATCCTGTGACATTCCATATGAAAGTGCTGGTATGAATACAGTTTTTAATATCTCTCTGTGTGTGTGTGTGTGTGTGTGTGTGTGTGTGTGTGTGTGTGTGTGTGTGTGTGTGTGTGTGTGTGTCTTTCTCTCCTCCCCCTCCCCCCCCTCCCTCTCTTTCTCCAGGATCTGCTAGTCGTCGTTGCATGCTGGACAATAATGGAGTTGCTTTCTGGGGTCCTCCGAGCTTCGCCAGATGCGTCTCACTTGATTATAGATATTTACATTTAACTGTAAGTCCGCCTCTCCCAAGGCAAACAGCTTGAATATAGCTATTTACATTGATCTGTAAGTTCGCCTCTCCCAAGGCAAACAGCTAAGCTCCCCATCCACCTCATAAACACTCACACAACTTCCAAACTCTCTCTAGAGACAGTAGCCCATTTCTTTCATTTCCAGCAAGACACACTTTATTTTGACACCTCATTTGAGCCTGTTGGTTGCAGCATGGCTTCCTGCCATACCTCAACCTCCCTCATCAAACCTCTCTCTCTCTCTCTCTCTCTCTCTCTCTCTCTTCTCTCTCTCTCTCTCTCTCTCTCTCTCTTTCTCTCTCTCTCTCTCTCTCTCTCTCTCATTACTGGATTTCTAAGAAAGTGCAGCGAAGAGTAGCTGCCGCCAAACAGAAGCCTCACTCTTTGCCTTATTCTCCACCCGTGATGTAGCTCTCTTCAACTTTCTTTTTGAAAAGTTTGACTCAAACGTAGCGGGGTGTCGTTGCCTCGCTGCTATCTCTAACAAACTATTCCAGAGCTCACTCCCACTTTATCAATTAATGAACAACGAGCATATTTAACGAGTGTGTTCGGCGGTCGGTCTGTCCTCCTGACTCTGCGACCTCCGACCTTTTCCATCTCCACTGTGATGGCGGCGGGAGATGGAGGTCAGGGATTGTGCGTGACGGGGCTGATTGCACGGTTAGCTTCAGTGCCAAGCTTCCATTAACACCGGGAGCCATTAATTAATTTTCTGTGATTGCTGTTATCTTCTGTTCTTCCACCGCCTTCTACTCTCTCTCTCTCTCTCTCTCTCTCTCTCTCTCGGTGTCTCTCTCTCACGCAAGCACGCTCTCGCAAATCTGTATCTCTTTCGCTCTCTGGAGGAATGCGATCCAATTTTGGAGCGAGCGTGTTTCGTTTAATTTATTAGTTTATTTAACAGGGGCCATGCACACAACACAACCGTCGGGCCAGAGTTAGCTATATCGCTAATTCATCTGCAGTCCCTGGGTAGGAAGATATTTAAAAAACAACAACACTAACTGTACAATACAAACAATTAAAAACAATACAATTAGCAAAGTTTACAAACAGTACATCACATAAAACACATAATAATCTCCATGTTGGAAAACAATTTTTTTTTGTCTGTACAAAGGTTTAGATCACTGATCACATGATAGATTTGTCTTGAGCCATGTTTCATGTGTAAAAAAAAATACTTATCTTTGCATTATCTGATATGGGTGTGAATTGTGTTCAATTTACTTCACTGCTCTGACTGAAAATGCTGATTGTCCAAAAGCAGTTTTCCCAAATTTAGCCAAGCAGTCAACTCTGGCTGATGCCCTGGTCCCTCTAGCATTGACCCTAAACACATCATCTTTTGTCTGTCTCTGCTCTGCGTTATTTCGAATCCCAGATAGGTTACGCAAAAACCACGCCCTGTGCCCGCCTACGCAGCAGTCAAGTGCCGGGATTGGCCAGGAGCAAGTCTTTTGTCTTCTTTTGACAGCTGGAATCTCCCACACCACAACCACTGCACGGCACGCAGCCCAGCGATTTCATGAACCAACTGAATTGCTCTTGATAGTGGACATTGAAATGAATTATTAGTGTATTAACGCTAATGAAAACGTAACACACTCAAGCTTTTCAAACAAACATTTCCCACACACCACAAACACTGTGCCCAGCCCAGCGATTGTATTAACCAAATTGCTCTTGATAGCGGACATTGAAAATAAATTACTGTAATAGTTTTTGCGTAACCTATGTGGGATTCGAAATAACGCCTCTGCTCTCTGTTTCGGACATCTTTACTTCTTGCAGTAAGATAAAAGCAGTTAGTGCACTATGCACTTCTGGGCATACATTTACTCAGCTTGAATACCCAGTGGTGAAGCAATCAACTTCCAATGCATTAAGGTGACTTGCCTCTCTCTCTCTCTCTCGCTCTCTCTCTCTCTGTCTCTCTCTCTCTCGCTCTCTCTCCTGTTTTGGACACTGCAGTTGCGAGAGCATCTTGCGAAGGGTCAGAGGACCCTGGCTGGGGAGGGCATGTCTCAGATCGTACGGAGTCTCCTGGAGCTCTTGCAGAGGAGGAGCTACTACAGCGGCGACCTTCTCTTCTCCACGGAGATTCTGCGAAATGTGACGGACACCTTCAAAAGAGCAACCTACATCCCAGCTCCCGACGACGTGCAGGTAGGCGAAGAACACAGGAAACACGCTAACGCACATCGCACAACTTTACTGCCTTATTGCTTGTTGCTTCTCTTGTTTTCCTGCACCCATATGCCCTGTTATTTTTGCACTATGTTGTAAACGGAGTCTACAGCACAAGAATTTCACACGTGATACTTGTACTACGGAGTGACAATAAAAATCTTGAATCTTGAATCTTGAATCTTGAATCGCACAGATGGACCTCCAAGCCTTTTCAATGTGGAAGCCCCCCCCCCCCCCCTCACTGCATGTGATGTGCATAACAAAGAACTAGACACACAGTTGCTATGGCCTCAAACTGAATTCTTTTAGAAGGACTTTCTTCCTTTTTTCGCCCGCTGTCGGGAATGGACTCTCAGCCATTCATTTGACACACATAATTTTAGTTTTACAATATGTCACTGTAGTCTAGTGTTTACAAGATTTGACAGATAATAAACTGTAATGGATCAGGGTTTACTAGTAGCACTGGGGCTTCTCAGTTAGTCACACCAGCACATGATTTGGTCGCCTTTCGCCTTTTTATTCTTTTTTTTTTTTTACTTTACAGTGGTGAGAGAGAGAATTGAGGCTGAGCAAATCAATTTGCACCATTGCGACCAGGTGAACGTTTTACTCACACCCTCAAAAAACGGTCGCATATGCAACCATTTTGGTCGCAGTCTAGAGCCCTGTAGATGCATAATGCAGGAGTTTTTACAACAGCAATCTCCACACAAGACAAAAAGATAAAAGTAGGCTATCCATCAACAGCTAAGTGCATCTGCATTTTATCTCTTCTCAGAAATTCTTCCAGGTAATCAGCAATATGTTGGACATGGAAAATGTAGAGAGATGGGAGGATGCTCACCAGGTAAGGCCTCCTGCATGTATGTGCGTGCGTGTGTGTGTGGGGGGGGGTGGGGTGCGTGTGTGTGTCGTGTGTGTGTGTGTGTGTGTGTGTGTGTGTCGTGTGTGGCCTCCTGCATGTATGTGTGTGTGTGTGTGTGTGTGTGTGTGTGTGTGTGTGTGTGTGTGTGGTGTGTGGCCTCCTGCATGTATGTGTGTGCGTGTGTGCGTGTGTGTGTGTTTGGCTCTGTTGCACTCCATTTGGTCTGATTGAGTGTTTATATCATTCTTAGTCATAAAAATACACCTGTCTACCATAAACAATGGCTACCTAAGTATACCAATTATGTGTCCACGTGTGTGTTTGTGTGTGTGTGTGTGTGTGTGTGTGTGTGTGTGTGTGCGTGTGCGTGTGTGTGTGTGTGTGTGTGTGTGTGTGTGTGTTTGTCACTACATCCCACATTAACATATCATTATTAGTCATAAAAACACACCTGTTTACTAAACACAATGGCTACCTACTAATTATGCCGTGTGTGTGTGTGTACACATCCACATTTGTGTGCCTTTGCGTGGTTGTGTGTGACCCATCTCGATGCCCTTGAGTTAAGGTGTTTACTTGCCATCTGGACACAATAAACAGCAAAGCAAATGTGATATTATCCCCCACTTTGTTCCATTATCCTGCTCTGGAACACATTCAGTGGTCTGGGTAATGTGATGTGATGAATATTAACATTTCAAGGAGTGGGACGTGGGTCACGTACGGGCAGTTGCCCATGGATTATGATGATGATGACTTCATGATTGACGGCTGTCTCTCTCTCTCTGTTCCTCTCTCTCTGTCTCTGTCTCTCTCTCTCTCTCTGTTCCTCTCTCTCTCTCTCTGTCTGTCTCTGTCTCTGTCTCTCTCTCTCTCTCTCTCCAGGTCTCTCCCGGCGCAGCCTTGCTGATGAGGATATTAGAGGATTTCATCCACCTCATCGGAGAGGCTCAGAAGCCATTCCAAAGTTTCCTGGTGGTTACCAACAACCTCAGTAAGTGTCACTCAGCGTCGCCCCATTAATAAAAGCAGCGATCGGGAAGGATAGATGATGCCATGTTCCCATCCCATCTCCCAGCTTGGATTGAGGTTATATTTTGGGTGGTTATTTTTAGCACACTTCATGCTCAGCCAAGTTTCCTTGACAGCGTGTGTGACTTCTTCACACGCTCTGGAGCACTACAAAAATATCCAACTCGTCATTGAATCTGACGTTGAGTCATAATAAACATCCTATTTCCAATGCAGGTCTTTCAAAGAATTTGCTTGAATCGACTGTCATTCTGATGCTAGTGGAGTGATCATGGCTTCTGCTGTGTTCTTTCTCAAGACCATTTGTTTTTAGAACTTTCCTGACACAATGAACTTGCATGGGCAACTTGTTTTAAGACAAGTAAGAATTGTATGAGATGAAATGACTCCGAGATGGACATTCTTTTTGCAGTGCGCTTAGAAACTTTCCCTTCCAGATCCGTTCGATCAGAGTTCTTTACTAACTTATTTTGCAGCTCACCTTATCTTCAAGCAATGTTCTTTGTTCATCCCCAAGTTGCGCTCCAGCCAGTTTGAAGTGTCTCCTCCCTCGTATCTCTTTGTTTGTCCAGTGATAACCATCCAGCGCGAGCCGGTGTCGGCTGTCTCCAGCGATATCAACTTCCCCATGAAGGGCCGGAGAGGCATGAAGGACTGGGCCAGGACAGCCGAGGACAAGCTCTACATCCCTAAAGAGGTTTTCACCATCCCCGCTGAAGGTAGGAGAACAACAAGAGGTTCAGGCCTGGTTCTCCGGGGGTGCAAGAGCATGCATTGCACCCAATATTTTGCAGCCTCAGTTGAAATGTGAATAATAGGCTCGCCGATATTACTGTATTTCAGAAGCTGTTGCAGGCTAATTTTAAAGCTAAAAGAAGATTTGAAACTAGGAGACCTAAGGCATTCATTGGTGGCAACCATGTCATTCTATCTTCTCTGGAAGAGGGCGGAATAACACTCCAAAGTTACATAAAATCTTGACGAAGGAAAAACTGGCATGGCCATTTTCAAAGGGGTCCCTTGACCTCTCACCTCAAGATATCTGAATGAGAATTGGTTCTATGGGTACCCACGAGTCTCCCCTTTACAGACATGCCCACTTTATGCTTATCCCATGCACTTTTTGGCAAAAACCATGCACTGTTTTGCATGCAGTATAGAGTAAATATATTATTTTCGCCTATTCTATTTGAATATTTCTGCATGCTGCGGTCCCCAAACAGTCTTGGAACTGCATAAATTTGGTATTACTGTAAATCTGAGACTTTTGTGTATTCAATGATCCCAATTGTATTCATGTGTGATGGATGTTAGTCCCTATAGTAGCCATTTCATTGTAGTGAGACCATTTTTCGAAACCTGACCTCATCCGTTCATCAGTGGACCACGCTCGCGGCCCGTGTTGCCAGCCCAAACTGTCGCTACTAGTGCACCCTCTCGCTAAATTCAAAGATGCACCCCAATCCATGTTGTTGTAGAACCTGGGGCCTGGAGATAAGAGTCTGTCTAGACTCAGGGCTTTTTGATTCTACCACAAACCCAATCAGTTTGAAGCTTGTGTCTGGCCTGTTGTACGAGAAGCACCAGATCAATTTCACTCCACACAACTGCCCAACAAGTGTCAGTGTCTTTGGGGAAACAAGGCGGAAAATAACAGGCCGCTCCAGTAGCACCAAATGATCAAACGGCACTTTGCTGCTGCTCTCAGAGGAGAGACAGTGGCCTCAGAAGCACTTTCATCACATCTTCTCAAATGTTCAACTCTTGTCAGCAGCTTCTCGATCTGTCTTGTCAGTTTTGGTTTTAGCTCGCCGAAGCTCTGCGGCAAAAGCGTACTCGTAGGAGATCTCCTTTAAGTTGTGCAGCGCTTGAAACTTCTGGACTTGTTTCTGTTGTCGTCCTTGCTCTCAGTCTTGTGTCTCTCAGGCATATGATCCATCCCACTCAGCCATGACTCCACATTCCACACGTTCTTCGCGCCGCCAAGGTCGGCCAACATGAGCACAGCGGAGCGGATCTCGTCAAAGCGGGTATATACAGTATATATATATAGGGCTTCTGAAAGACGCTGGAGGATAATGCAGAGAAGGAGTTGGACCTGGAGGGCTTGTCAAGTCGACGGCAGTCTTTCATCTGTGCAGAGAGACGCGTCGCGTCCCCCCCAGCCCTTCCCGAGAGCACCGAGTCCTCGTATCACCCTAAAAAAGACGCTTCTCCGCCTTTAGCGACACAAGAAAGTTCACTGCTGTTCCTCTTAACTGCTGTGGATTTTTCCCTTTTTCTTTTTCCCCGCAGTTTCAAGTGTCCCAAAAAAAAAACAGGCAAAGTGATTGTCTAAACCAGGGGTTTTCAAAGTGGGAGGCGGGTCTCCCCAGAGAGGCTCCAAACTGTTTCAGGGGAGGCTCAGTGAATGGCAGTGAAAAACTTAGTTAGTTATTACATAAGTTATCAAAAGGAGATCACATAGAATAGCCTAAATGTGTGTGATTTGGTTAAAGAAATAGTTCAGAGATACAGTAGTTTGGGGGAATTCTACCGTTTTTCCCCACTTGCCCAGAGTTAGAAACAAATGCATGCCTTCAGACAGACCTTTGTTAATGTATTTGGTGTATAGTGACTGTAGTCTGAACTATGTCAACAGCAATACCAGGCTATTTTGGCTAAATTGTTGAGTGGCAATGGGATCTAACAGCATTATTCATGATGTGGGGAGGGGGGGGCTTTGTCCATTTGTCAGCATCTGAGGGGAGGCCCACAGTCTCAGACTTTTAAAAGCCCTGGTCTAAACCCCTCACCTAGAAAAAAGGGAGGAAAGAGGAGGAGCGTAGAGAGAGAAGGATTACAGATAAAAGGATCAAGGGAAGAGGACAGCGTAGGACCAAGAACCCCAAAAAAGTCACAAAGAGGGACAGAGCAGAACAGAAAAGAAAGCAGCTCGTATGAGATAAGAGAATTACTGTTTCAGTTGCCATCCCAGACCGACCCAGGCAAAGGTCACATCCCGCAGGAAATTACACTGTCTGGCATCCCGCCCCCCTGCCCCAATTACAGTTCAGAAAGCCTACAGAGCGAGACAGAGGAGCTGTCTCTGCACCCAAACTTGCTTGGATGACACCGTGCATCCCCAGCTCTCTCTGATTGGCATTGCAGTGTCCCGACCTCTACGCACCTCACTTCACCTCTCTGTCTCTCTCTCTCTCTCTCTCTCTGTCTCTCTCTCTCTGTCTCTCTCTCTCTCTCTCTCTCTCTCTCTGTCTGTCTCTCTCTCTCTCTCTCTCTCTCTCTCTCTCTCTCTGTCTCTCTCTCTGTCTCTCTCTCTGTCTCTCTCTCTGTCTCTCTCTCTCTGTCTCTCTCTCTGTCTCTCTCTCTCTGTCTCTCTCTCTGTCTCTCTCTCTCTGTCTCTCTCTCTGTCTCTCTCTCTCTGTCTCTCTCTCTGTCTCTCTCTCTCTGTCTCCTCTTAATTACACTATGTTTATTCCCATCCACGCTGACTATATGCGGCGGCGCCTCGCACATCAGCTGCATCTCAGCCTGGGGAGGATTGTTGTTGTTTGGCATTTTATGGAACAGAATGAAGATCTCAGAAAGGATGAATGTTGAGCTTAAAACCCCCCTCCAGCGTATTTTGTCATTTTTAAGATATGTCATGTTTCTGAGTCATGCCCTGACAATGTTAATTAGCCACAAGTTCGCCAAATATTTTCTGACAAATAACTTAATTTTGTGCTCAAGTTCAAAAAGTGAAGTTAGTTGCTAAACTGGAACGGTGACGTACGACTCAGTGGAACTCTATAGTCATACTTATGACAATTCGATTCTGACTGAGGACGAGCTGGCATGTTAACTAGCTAGCTAGCTGTTAGCTACGTTAGCTAAGCCTGCTAGCTGTAACCATGTTTTACTTTTGTGGGGGGGGGGGGGGGGGGGGTGACATGTGGCAAAGGACCACTGGTCGAATTTGAACCCGGGTCAGCCGCGCGAAGGACTAAGCCTTTGTTGACATCTCAGCAGTTTCCCGCGTTTGCATTGTTTTTCCGGCTGTATCTCCTTGGTGAATCACAGAATCAGATGACGTGTGCGACTATAAAGCAGGCGTTCATAGAACACCCAGAATGTTTCAAATAGAACACAAACGGGTAGAAAAAGTGACTGTAAATAACAGAAGAAGAAAAGGGGGGTGGAGCTATGGCTTGTGGCTTTGTTGAACGCTACTACGCCGTGAATTATTCTCCTCAGCATCTCCCCTTCACTTATCCTCTCCCTCTCTTTCACTTTGCTACATTTCATGCCTTTTATCCTCCATCTCCATGTTGGTCCATCATCCCCCCTCGCAGCGCTCCTAGTGGAATATGAATGAGTCAGGACCGCCTATAATATGATGCCGCCCATATCACCATCTTAACATATGCTGTTCAGCACATGCTTTTATCCAGATTGCCTTAGAGCACCACGAGTGCATACAGGCAGCTTGTCTCTTTGGCCCCAGCGGGAGCCTCTTCCCATTGGCACTCAATGGGTTGAGGCCTCCAGTTGATTGCTATCTGTTTGTTTGGTTGATTTAACTTGTAATGAAAGCCTATCTTAGATGGACAGCTGAAACATGCTCATGTAAAGGCACGTGTGTGTGTGTGTGTGTGTGTGTGTGTCTGTGTGTCTGTGTGTCTGTGTGTCTGTGTCTGTGGGCGCGCGCGTGCGTGTGTGAGTGCAAGCCAGTTGATAGGTTCATGACTCGCTTCACCGGGCATAGCTAGGACTGTTATTCACTGATTCTCTAGGTGACAAACTCTATCTCTCTGTTTCTCTCTTATTCTCTCACAAACACACACAAGACACACTCTCACACACACTCTCTCACACACACACACACACACACACACATACTCACTCACGCACATACAAGCAATGAATTCCTATAATAGAGATGCCTTTGCTGGTACACGGTGATGGTCATACACTGTTAAATTTTAATTATTACCCAAGCAGACCACATGAGCTCTCATATCTTATTAATGGTTAGCATTTAGATCAACAGCTTGCCCAGGTTAGAATAGGCTATTGTTGAATTAATAGAGATTTGATGAGGAATGTTAAATTATATAAGACATTGTAATACAAATCATGAAGTCACTGACCCCATATAGCCACAATGGGAATCACATTACAGCCAATTAATTTCCCTGGGCTTGAGTATATTACCCTGCCAGTCCGTCATCTGGCCAAATGTAACGCTATTCTATTTTTATTTTTTTAAAGGGATAGGCCAACCTTTTTTGTGAGCTTCGCCTATTTGCCATATCGTCCATATATAAACAAGATACACAGCTACAGCTGTCCAGTTAGCTAGTTAGTTGATAGTTAGTGTCACCAATAAATTGGAGGAAATGGTACAGCCGTTCAAGTCACCAAAAACACACATTCTAACAGCGCCAAAAAGCTCCTTTTACATGAGATGAAATATTACTCCGAAATACTGTACCGAGAAACGCTCTTTTCTTAAGGTAAATAGATAGCCGGAACTACTTTCTAAACATCGCCGCCAGAGCCGGAACTACTTTCTAAACATCGCCGCCAGGCGCAGTGATTTCGAACCAGTATGACTGAAGTTACTTCATTGTTTGCATGCGCTGTGTACAGGCAAACGATGAAGTAACTTGAGTTAATCTTTGTTTAGTTCTTGGTGTGTGGATTTACTACGACAATGACATTTCACGTAACTATGGATTATTATTTCATACACGAGGCACCCCGTGTACATGTGAGTGTTTGTTTTGCTGTTAGAATGTGTGTTTTTGGTGACTTGAACGGCTGTACCGTTTCCTCCAATTCATTGGCGATACTAACTAACTGGACGGCTGTAGGTGAATCTCCCAAAAAGCTGGCCTATCCCTTTAAAGATTTCTGTGCCCCGTGTAGAAAAGTTAACGAATGAGAAAGCGAGGGAGGAAGGAAGGGAATAAGGAACCAGTGGCTCCTGCATCACATTCCTGGCTGTCATGGGGAAGCGAAGCGGGTCTGGCCTAGGATACTCCTTGCATGGATGGGAGACTGGTGCTGGATGTGGTGTCGGAGGACCAGTAGGAGGTGCTCTTCCCTCTGGTCTCATGAATAATATCCCCATCTCCAATGCCCCACGGCAGAAACAGGGACTCTGCCCTGCCCTGTGAGTGAGCACCGTCCTTCAGATGAGAAGTTAAACTGAGGTCCTGACTCTCTGTGATCATTAACGATCCCATTAGCCCTCTTCGTAAGAGTAGGGGTGCAACCCCGGTGCCCTGGGGGGGTGTAACCCCGGTGCCCTGGGGGGGTGTAACCCCGGTGCCCTGGGGGGGTGTAACCCCGGTGCCCTGGGGGGTGTAACCCCGGTCCCCTGAAGGGTGTAGGGGGTGTAACCCCACTGCCACCTAATCATCCCTCGTTACTCAATTGGCAGCACATTTAATCCTCAACTCTCCACCGTGATTGCTCCCCCCTCCTCCCCCCCCAGTCAAGATCTTTGTGTTCCTCCCCCCTCCCCCCCCCTCCTCAGTCAAGATCTTTGCGTTTCTCCCCCCCCCCCCCTCCTCAGTCAAGATCTTTGCGTTTCTCCCCCTCCCACCTCCCCCCCACCTCCTCAGTCAAGATCTTTGCATTTCTCCCCCTCCACCCTCCCCCCCCCCCTCCTCAGTCAAGATATTTGCGTTTCTCCCCCCCCTCCGCAGTCAAGATCTTTGCGTTTCTCCCCCTCCACCCTCCCCCCCCCCCCTCCTCAGTCAAGATATTTGCGTTTCTCCCCCCCCCCCCTCCCCCCCTCCTCAGTCAAGATCTTTGCGTTTCTCCCCCTCCCCCCTCCCCCCCCCCCCTCCTCAGTCAAGATCTTTGCGTTTCTCCCCCTCCCCCCCTCCCCTCCCCTCTCTCTGCCTCTATTACCTCTTAGGCAGCAGGCAGACAGATTTGGGATGAGTCACCATGTCTGGTGCGATGCGATCAGCCCCTTCCTCCCCCCCCCCCCTCCTCTCTCTCTCTCTCTCTCTGCCTCTTCCATTGCTCGTCTCAACCTAAAAGAGCTGAGGAGAGAGAGAGAGAGAGAGACAGAGAGAGAGAGAGAGAGAGAGAGAGAGGCATCTCTCCACAGGAAGTCTTTGCTCCCACTTCCTCTCTCTCTCTCTCTCTCTCTCTCTCTCTCTGTCTGTCTCTGTCTCTCTCTCTCTCTCTGTCTCTCTCTCTCTCTCTGCTTCCTTCTGCCGTCCCTCACTTGAGACACTGGCTCTCCTTGGGAAGCCCTGCTCTTGTTTTAGTAGTGAGAGAGTTACTGAAAGGAGACAGTGATGCAAGGCAAGAGAGAACAAACGAGGGGGTTATAAAGATGGGAGTATTGAAAAGGGTGCAAAAGTTGAAAAAAGGAAATGAATGACAACAATGGCAGAGAGGGATGAGGAAGAGTTGAAATGGGGGAGGACGTTGAAGGCAGTTTTACAGTGGTGTTACTAGGGCTGCCAACATTCCATCCCAGCAATACGGGACGGTCGGACCAACGGGGGGGGGGGGGGGGGGGGGGACAGACAGACAGGTCGCAATGCCTCTTCCCTTAAAAACGGGACAAGTGGCGTCTCTTTTTACGGGATGTCCCGGCTAATACGGGACTGTTGGCAACCCTAGGTGTTACAGTGGTGGTCTCTTATCGTTGGTCTAGGGTATTTTTCTTTAAAGTTAAGCTTTAACTTCCTTTACCACAATCAAAGGCCATAACCAATATAAACTAGCATGAACGTTTGGTTTGGGTTTGGGTTAGCATCAGTATGAGCATAGCTTAGTAGTGAAGGCTTTGGCTGAACGAGATTCCAGCATGCAGGAGGGGACCGTTGAAACGGCCCGTAGACAAACAGCTACATACGTACATGAACTGGTGAAGCATCTACTGGAGTTCCCTCAGAGTCCACATAGCAAACATTTCTTTCACTATGCATCCACTTCCCGCACCTCTCACACGGCTGCTATCGTCTCTCATTCACACAAACACACACACATACACACACACACACACACACACACACACACACACACACACACACACACAAATCACTTCCCGCTTTCCCAAACACTCTCAGTTCATTCACAAAATGGCATCTATGATTGACAGTCGACCCAACCAATGACCGCTCATGAATGACGTGCCAGCAAATGAACAGCTTGTGCCTGACAGTTAAACTAACCAATGAGAGGTCATAAATGCCCTGACGGGATGTGACCGTAACGAGAGGGAGGCGGTCTAGAGAAGGGTGGGATTTCAGAGAATGAGGCATCTGTATATGAGGCAGGGCAGCGAATAAAAGAGACCCAGATGAGCCAAGCAGTCCTAAAAAAACTCGTAACGGGACAAGCCCCGTCTTTTATTGTCACACGAACACCACAACACATGCATGCGGCCACAGCACACTCATGCTGACGGCGGCCGGTGAAAAGTGTCCTCTGCATTTAACCCATCCAGGCATGTCCTTTCCTCCGGGGGGCAGGCCAGGAGCAGTGGTCGCTTTCTCGTACAGCGCCCGGGGACCAACTTCGGATGTTGTCGTCACTGGTCGGATGACGATGACGATCTGATCTTCTGCATGTTTTTGGTGGGGGGGTTATATACGGAGGAACCCCCTAAGGGAGCACGGGGAGAACATGCAAACTCCACACAGAGAGAAAGGCCCTTACGACGAGATACCCCACCTGGGCAGTAGGCACTGAAGATATGGGGGGGAACACAACCACAGCGCCCACAGTGTCCCAGGCGAGAATCGAACTCAGGACCTTCTGACTGTGAGGCGACAGCTCTACCACTGAGCCACCGTGTCCTGTAGGTACAGCAGTAGTCGTCACAACAGCTGCTGAAAGACAGATTAAATTGACACCAATACTGTCTCCGCCCACACCATGTGTAAAAACCTGGATCTTGGCATAGGGCCAGCGGCATATTTTCAATTTATCGCTTGGTAGAAGCACGATAAGTGTGTGTACGGGAAATGTAGCTGTCATATCACCCTTTAGGAAACCGCTGCACACTGCGCTAACTTGGCTTTTATTAATTGTTATAGTTCGATGTAGTCAACGGGGCATTTATCACCACCGTCGCTCGGAGAATATTAACTCTGCCGAAATGATAAATTGACGAGATTGATGGAAGAAGTGGTTGTTTTGCTCCGCCAAATGAGAGCCCATAATGCTTCCACTCATCTGATTTGTGTCAAATTACCTGTTTATCAATCGGGGTTAGCTCACATTTGGAGATGGGTTAAACACCCCTGCAGGCTAGCTCATATGGTAGCGCAGCAGGCGGAGCGTTTTGAAGTCAGTCAAACTTAAGCTTCACCTAGCAGGCTATCTCCCTAATTCCTCTACCTTAAATACTCCCCAGTTAATCCCCACCCGCACAACAAGCCCTCGCTCTAATCTTGTTTATGCTCTATTTCCGTGTCCAAATTCTATTTCCTGCCCCCTCTGGCGTTCTATTAGTATTTGCTGCTGCAGCCCAGTTTCCCCCATGGGGATCATTAGAGTCTCCTCTTGTCTTTGTCTTTTAAATCAATGCCAAGGCAAATGTGGCAGGTGTGACTTTTCGCTGCTAAATATAACTTTGTTATCCTCACAGGTCTTCAGCTGCCCCCTGTTGGCCAGAGAACGATGATGTAGCGCGGCAGGTGTTTTTCGGGGGGCACCCTCGGGTGTCTTTTCCGGGTGCTAATTAGTGTCTGGATGTGGTGTGTGTTTCAGAGTCAGAGGCGGAGTCGGACGGCGGCGGCGCGCTGTACTACGTCATCGGAGCCATCCTGTACAGGACGCTGGGAGTCATCTTGCCTGCGCCCAAGTGAGTCATCTCCTGTGATGCGGTGTCTGTTTGCTCTTTCTTTTTCAACGTTTCAAACTCCTTCTACCGGGGGTGTGAATCTTTGGGTATCTCAAGATTCGATTCCGATTCCTGCGGTCATGATTAGATTCAAAATGGATTTTCAATTAAAAACTATTCCCCATTCACAATCGATTGTTGTTTCAGTACATAGGGGGATTTCAGGATCTACTCAAGTCCACTGTGTGCTAAGATAGGCGGTGTAGCAAATTATGGCATGAAAGCAGAATAAACTGTTTAAGATTATGTGGGGTTTTTGAGGGTTTGTTTGTTTGTTTTTTCAAAAAGTTTTACTGATTGAACAGCACACAAAGGCAAACCTAAGAAAAAATGTAACATTTAATCATTTTTAACTTGCATAAATAAAAACTTAGTATTTCTCAGTTCTCAGTGACTTCAAGAAAAAACAAGTTAAAGTAGCCTGCCTAAAATAAACATGAAAAATAATAGATTATTTTATTTATTTTATTTTTTAAATATCTTCTGATATGTTTTACATTCCAATTAATCGATTCGTGGGAGTTGTGAATCGATTTAGAATCGTGGAAGATCACAATTCTTACTTTTTTCTTCTTCTACCCATTTATGTCCGCCCTTGCCCTTTTTCCTGTTCTGCATGCCTTCCTCCAATTCTACCTCTATGAATACCTGTTCGCCCCCCCCCTCTCTCTTATCCCCCCCCCCCCCCCATTTTCAATTCTCTCTACCTTTCTATTTCTACGCCCTTTCTTCTGTCACTTCTTCCCCTCTATCTAATTCCAACTTCCAATTCCCCTTCTGTCTTCTCTCCTATATCGTCTGTGTTGCCTCTCGCTCTGTCTGCCTAGTTATCAGAAGAAAAAGGCCTTGGATCTCCGAAAAAGTACATCACTCAGGAATTGGAGAATATTATTTTCCCCCCACCTTTGTCATTGAAAACCGCATATTTTTTAGAAGTATGAAGAATGGGTATGGGCGTAATGGGTCCTGAAACTTTAATGAAACTTTCACACACACAAAAAAGTTCTAAGATTTTCAAATGGCTATTGTGATGTGGTGTTTGTGATGGACTTGGCCGGTGTCATCCAGGTCACTGCTCTTGGCTGTCGATGTAGGGTCTGTGGCTAACCCGAGCTGCGTTTAATTAGGCGCCAGCTTTGGCTTGCTTTCTGTCTCATTAGTTGTTGTTGTTGCATTTTTTTCCGCTTGGCTGTTTCTTCCAAACGCACTCAAAAAGCCTCAAAAGCACCGCGGGGGAGTGAGCCGGGTATGAGCTCTGTGCATGAGCGTGAGTCAGACAGACAGCAGAAGAAAGAGGCTCACCAGCATATTCCATTATAATTCTCTCCACTGTGCAAAACAATATCAGACAAATTTAAGTCAAACTTGAACATGCAGTAGCCTAGCACTTCTCAAACAATAACACCCTTCTCGCTTCCTTGCACACGTGTGTGTGTGTGTGTGTGTGTGTGTGTGTGTGTGTGTGTGTGTGTGTGCGCGCGTGCGTGCGTGTGTGTGTGTGTGTGTGTGCGTGTGTGTGTGTGCGCGTGTAGTTCCCCCGCGGTGATCAACTCCAAGATCCTGACGGTGACAGTGCGACCAGAACCACAACCCAGTGAGCCCAAGGTGGTGGTGGAGCTGTCACCGCTTCTCAATGTGAGTATGGAAAAAAAGGACATAGTTTCATTAAGATTATTCAGATTATGATTATTATTATAACTAGAAATAGAACACGCTGCGCGCGCTTCTCTCTGGCGTCCCTCGCCACGCCCGCTGAACTGGCAGTGCTTATACCATGCCTCGTCGTCCTCCTCATCGCTCATTTCTACCGTGCCTCGTTGGTTTGCCCTCGAGGTCTCGCCTGCTTTTTGAAAATCACTTAAAAATGTACTTTGAAAATCATAAAAGTGGTCTTCATTTGTGAAGATGATCTTGCTGAACACAACTTTCGCTCTTTCATAAACTTGTGTTAACCACACACCTTATTTCATGCATTTAACCAAAATTCCCATACAAAAATGCCATTGCCTTTTTACACGTATTGTAACAGCCGGAAGTGCTAACGTCCAGGTGTTCCAGACTCATTTCCTGCGGTGCTCAAGAGGGCTGCTGGCTCTGCTGGCTGCAGCTAAAAAGACAGTAGGAACATGAGCCAAACATGCTAATTAAACCATGTATCTTGTTAGGATCCACGGCTTAATCCCCCCCCCCCCCCCTTTTCAGTTTTTGTTAGGGCTTTGGTGCTGTGTTGCTGGGGGGGGGGGGGTTACACCCTGTACCTCCAGCAACCTTGCATGTTGTCATTTGCAGTGTTTTCCCTGGAAGATCTTATGTAAAAATAAAAATAAAATCACATCATTTTGGACAATTATTATTACTACGGTACTGTGTATGAAATATGGAAAAGCTAGAGCAAATGATAAATAAACAAGTGCAATAGCTGCGACCAGATATGTGTGACATCATCCACTCAATTGTGATGTCATCCTCACAAACACACACCTTCACACACACACACACACACACACACACACACACACACACACACACACACACACACACACACACACACACTGACCTGTCCTTGTAGAGTAGGACAGGGGCGACTAAGCTGTAGATTACTTAGATTTATTGTGTGCTAGTTAGTTCCGGTTAATGGCTAGAGTAGTCAAATTGTCTGAGCTGTTGCTCGTTTAACCTGGCCGCTCTGCTGCCGGTTCTAGTGTGCCGCTGCCAGGCCCGCTCCAACCCATTACGCAGAGTACGCAGACTGCGTAGGGCATCACGTGACTGAGGGCACCAAAAAAAAAAAAAAAATTTTTTTTTTTTTTTTTTTTTTTTTTTTGGTGCCCTCAGTCAGGCCACTCACTGAACAGCAGGCCAGGCGCCGCCTACTGGTTTACTAGTGGTTTTATTACTTTATTCAGGGTGCATCTCATTGTAAAATTGGACTCGGCCCAAATTGGGCTTCAAACGGCCCAAATTGGGCTTCAAGCGGCCCAAATCTGGCTTCAACCGGCCCAAATCTGGCTTCAACTGGCCCAAATCTGGCTTCAACTGGCCCAAATCGGGCTTCAGACGGTCCAAATCTGGCTTCAAACAGCCCAAATCTGGCTTCAAACGGCCCAAATTGGGCTTCAAACAGCCCAAATTTTTCGCCGCCGCCCTTCGGACGCCGGCACGCACATCGGCCTGTATCGGCCTGGCCTGCTTGGTATCTAATGCCCGGCCTGAATTATGATCCCAGTCCGCCCCTGCTTGCATGTACAGTTTAACAATCACTTGTTTGCTGACATGTACAGTAATTCTAACAATTGTTTGTTTCCCACATGTAATGAAATGTGAGATACACTAGTATCGTTCATAATTAATGATTTTGCAGTCTTTCGTTTGACAGTTATTGAAAGTTTTACGGGGGGGGGGGGGGGGGGGGCACCACAGAACAATTACGCTTAGGGCACCCAAATGGCCAGGATCGGCCCTGGCCGCTGCTACCTCTAGTGTTCTAGTGTTCTAGTGTGCCGCTGCCCCGGTCACTGCAGGTGGATTGAGTAGCTGCTGTATGCCCTAGGGCTGGGCGATAAATGTCAGACTAATTGTTTGTTGCCTATTCAGTGGCTCATATCGCCTGGTAACTATAATACATAACTTGATTGCTAAATTTGACTTGATTTGACTTGACACATGCACGCGTGCACGAACACACACACACACACACACACACACACACACACACACACACACACACACACACTTGACCTACATGCCAAATTTCGGCCTCCTAGGGCGAAAACTGTGCCCGCTAAAGCGTGGTGAACTTTTTGTGCACCGACTGACCAACAGACCAACCGAGTGATTTATAGAGCTACTGGCCCTGCTGGCTGCAGCTAATAACAACACCCCAAAAGCTTCAAGACAAAAAACTAAAGTAGTCCACTGTGGAACAATTGATTTTACATTCATTCAGCCGACGTGGTGCCCAAAACGGCTTAGGTACTGCACCTAGGCCTTATAATGGAAGGGAAAACAGTACAGTAACAGTATACTGACTGACCTTTGTTCAGGAATATACATATATATAATATCATATTATAATATAATATAATATTATTGGTTTCAGGCTTCCATAAATTCCACCCCGTGTTCCGATGAAAGAGACCCTGCCGTGTGTTCTAAAGTGCCATAGTACTCAGCGGATTGTCTGAATAAATGCCGACCTTTTTGACTCGTTAATATTGCAGCGTCTCCTGACACCTATTGAGTTGATATTGCAGTGGAGTGTGTTATTATAGATGACTGGTGGAGTGTCTTCGGCAGGTCAGCACTAAGTGCAACTTTAATGAGAGGCACTATTCATCACGACCTCAATAAGTTGTGGGTTTCATTAGCCATTCTTTGGTGAAAAGGTGCGCACAGGTTTGAAAATAATGTATATTAAATAATGAATATTTAATGGATCTCTATAGAGACAACACACACACAGACACACATACAGGGCCTTGAGTATAATGTATAGATCTGCAAATGAGATGAGAATGGCCTAGGGGTCAATGTTACTGCACAGTGCTTCATCATAAGGGCTTTGTATTCATTCTCCACCATCGCCACTCCATCTCCCCCTTTAAGCCATTGATTCAGATAAGCATGGTCTTTTCCTCGCCTCTCTCTTCTCTCTTCCTATAGAGAGCCAAAGTGAACGTCACTTCCTGCTTCAGCACTGTACCAGAGATTTTCATCCGCCATTTATTTTCCCATAGACATTTCGTAAAATGCTTATAAAAAGAGTTTTACTTGGTCAAACCAAACGGTACAGGTATATTTAGAAACAGGAGAGATCACATAACATTTCACTCAGACCAAAACGTAAGAAAAAAAATCGGTTTAAAGAAAATATGTTTTCAATGTTGTTTTTTTTAAGTTTTGGTCCAAGTGAAATGTTCTATGGTCTCTCCCAATTCTAAATATAGCTGAACTGTTTGGTTTGACCAAGTAAAACTATTTTTATAAGCATTTTATGTCTATGGGAAAATAAATTGCGGAAGAAAAACTCTGGCACAGTGCTGAAGCAGGAAGTGACGTTCACTTTGCCTCTCTATTATCCGGCTTTATCTTGTCTTTTTCCCCTGTCTGATATACCTGTCTGTCTTGAGATGATCGCATCTGTCTCTTTAAGGTGATTATGGCAAGTGAATAGGGTCAAAAGGGACGTTTCTCTGTCTCATACCTGAGTCAGAAATCTCCACTTCAGTTGCAGTTTTATTCCTGTCTATATTCTGAAGGTTTGTTCATAATATATCATTCATAGCCTGATTCATATAACATTGTATTCCTAAAAACATAGCGAAATGTTATTGTTTAATAACTGATGACGGTACTTTCTGATTTATGGAGTGATAAAAAAGAGATATCCAAATTCCCTCTGTAAAAACCTTTGGCTCTAATGTCAACAAAATGAAACAAGAATTTTGAACCATGGCTTTATGCAGTGTTCAGATCTTTTGTTCTGGAAATGTATGCAAATTAGCACATATTTAAGTAGATAAGGCCTCATTTTTAAACATACTATTTCAGAGAACTTTGTAATACAAAATGTACTTGTCTCAATCTAAGCAATCAACTGGGGAAGTTTAGTTAAAACAATTACCCTATTCACCTGCCATGTCTCATCCTAAAGTTGTAATCTTGAAGATTTCACGTTCATTGTCTTTGGTGACACCTATGGCGATGAGTGGTAATTGCAGGTGAGATCCAAGCAGTGTTGCATCATCTGTGTCACCACAGACACTGCTGCGAAATTGAAAATGCGAAGGGTTCCATCAATGGGCCTTAGGCTCAATCACCATTGTGTTAACTGGTGATAGATAGTGACTTAACAGACATTTATTGACATGATAACCTTTGAGATTATCACTTTAATGTCTCTCTCTCTTCCTGATATAATCTATCATCATCTTGTTCTCCTCTTCCTCCTCTCTCTCCCCGAGTTCTGAGGGTATCTGGCTGAGCACTAAGTAGGTTGTGCGCCCAATGTCAGGAGAGGATGTTGTGTGTCTCCTGCTGCTCCGGCCGGCCCACCTGAGGCTTCCGCAGAGGGGAGAGCACAGAGCACAGCACAGGGCTAGGACAGTGTGCGGAGGGCAAACATGCTGTACTTGGGCACGTACCCACAGCCACTGTCGGGGGAGCTTCTTTGACAGATCTATTTTACACACAGAAAAGTAATAAAAGTAATCAAGTAATAAAATAATACTCAAATAAAGTACAAGGAATGATCACTGTGTACGTAATGGCCACATTGTGGCTGCCTGCCTTAAACTAGAGTCTAAACACACACACACACACACATATACACAGTACTTGCATCCACACATTGTCACACAGACACAAACATATAGGCACAGTCACACACACATAACATACATAATGCACAAACATGCTGTACATGTAAGCATGTTGTAAGCAAGCATTTGTGTGTGACACTCAAACACATGTAGGTGTGTTATACATGTACACATACAGTAAACACACATACGCACAAGAACACACACGTACACATGCACTCACAACAAATTCTCACTTCAAAGGCATGCGTGTGAAGGCTATGTTCTTTACTGCTGAGCTTCCCTCTTAATCGCTTGGCCTGAAGCTGGTGGGGTAGCAACTGCTGAGCTACTGTGTGTGCAGTGTGTGTGTGTGTGTGTGTGTGTGTGTGTGTGTGTGTGTGTGTGTGTGTGTGTGTGTGTGTGCGTGCGTGCGCGCGCGCATGCGTGCGTGCGTGTGCGTGCATATTATGAGCAAGCGAGGGAGAGAGAGCAAGGAAGAGAGAGAGAGGAGTGTCTCATGTTAGCTGTAGGGGGTGTCGACCTTGGCCGACCTGGCAACGCCCAGATGCTGAAGCGCTGCCGTGGCAACAGCTGCTGTGGGCTTCAGCCTCAGAGAGAGTGTGTGTGTGTGTGTGTGTGAGTGTGTAGGGGTCATGTCCTCTCTCTCACACACACACACACACACACACACACACACACACACACGCACACACACACCTCCCCAGTGACGGCAGCAGCCCCCATGTGTGCAGTGGCGAGTACGAAACAGGAGGGCAGAAAAGCGCTGTGTCCCTACTGTAGACCAGATGCCAAGTGCCCCCAGCACCACCACCACCACCCCACCCCTCCCCTCCCTCCAGCCATCTTTCATCCACCCTTTCAGATTGTCAAAGGCACAGCTTTGGTAGGACTTAAGCTAATCAGCCATAAGCCTTTGTGGTTATTTAGCTGTTCTCTACTTTACCTTCATCAGTCAAAATGCACCGCCCAGGCTGCCCGGGCATTTCATTTTCAAAAGCGACATTCTGCCACGGGAGCTTCCATGGGAGGCTTTTTAAGACTCTGTGGATCAGTGTGTCGCGCCGCGTTGTTACAGCAGCTTATCTCACCTGATTAGGTGTGGCGTATTCACACAGCCAATATGTGTTCAGCATTTTACCCACACAAATGGCTCCTCCGCTGGGTTTCGCCGCATTGTGGAGATGTTCCTACTAGATACCTGGAAGAAAATGGCTGTTGCCTTTTGAGAGTGCGAGAAGAAAGAGCTCTTTAGATCCGCGCCATCATTACAGCCATAAATGCAGTTGTTAGAGTCAGACACTCGTCGCTCCCTCTGAGAGGCGTCGGTGGAGAGCAGACACTATAGTGTCATCATTCGACGTGTCAGCGGTAAAAGCGGAGCCGGGCATTGTGGGAGTACACGGGATGTCACTCCTGATGGAGCCCGCTGTAGCGTACGCCGGGGTGCCGTGCACGCTGATTGATGGCTGGATGCTAACAGGGCCCGCCGCCGCGCTAATGCACGCCCGGGGACCGCTAATGGCGCCGACGCCCGTCTCCATGGGAGCCAGAACAAAGCGCTGTCATCCATCAATCTGTGTCGGCTAGACTCTGATCCTGTATGGGGTACATAAACATTGCGTCGTCGTCCCCCCACACACACACACACACCCATACACACATACACACACACATACACAGGCCCGCCCATGCCAAGATCCTGGGATCCCAATGGAGGGGGAAGTCCTGGGGCCGGTTGCACAGAACACCTTGAGTGACGATTTTCCTTACACTCCAAGTTAAGGGTCCCTAAAATAAAACCGGTTGTTTAACCTTAAAGCCCCATTCAGCAACTTTTCCAAGTTTTGCTATTGGGGAAACTGCACCCTCTGGGTGCAATAGCATCGGTATCGAGATCGCCGTTCAAAGTCAACAAAACACAGTGCCAGAAAGCTCTATGTACATGTTGTGACATCGGGTACTCACCATGTGATGAAATAATAATCCATAGTTACATGAAACGTCATTTTCATAGCAAACCCGCACCGAGTTACTTCCTTGTTTTACTGAACACAGCACTTCAGCTGTACAGTGCATGTGCAGTATGCCGCACATGCTGCCTTCAGGCTGCCTCCGGGACGCCGGCACAAAAATGCTTAGTGCCAGGAGAGGCGTTTGGAGGGCGCTGTGGGACCAATAGAGGCGACATTCCCCCTCTTAGAATACACTGGACCATATTCAATGACTTATATTAAGGTGAAAAGGTTACTGATTGGGGCTTTAAGCAGATTCCTCAGACTTGAAGGAAAATCTTAACTCAAGGTGTTTTGTGCAACCGGTCCCTGCCCCTGAAGAGGGAGCCGACTCATTTATAAGAGCTCTATACGCCTATTTTACATCCCACCCAAATCAGCCATTTTGTGTCTAAAATGCAGGAAGTAACACAGGTGCAAGACATTAATTAATGCTGGGACTGGACCAGCTATCCCTGCAGCGAGGAACAGCATCTGCTTCTTTGTTTTACTTCCTGCCTTTTAGACACAAAATGGCTGATTCGGGGCGGGATGTGAAACAATCTAATCATGATCCTTACACAGGTACAGTAGAATAAGAGAGGTCACCTTGCCTTTTTAGAGAAGAATCATGATTCATCTCTTTGTCCACTCCTTCATTTAAAGCACTCATGATATCATCCAGAAACATTTTCTTATTTTGTTTAAGTCTTCTCACTCGGGAAGAGGCCATTTTATTTAGGCTGCAGTGAGTCTACTTGGAGTGGACATCATCCTCTCATCATGGATCCAACCCACTGGCTTTGAAATGAATTCTATAATCTCCTTTACCATTAGGGGGAGCTGCTCCATTCATATTACACACAAAGGCAGGCAGCTTAATGCAGGGCCTGGTAACGACCAGCACATTGGGTCTGGATGGTGGGGACCTGATATAGTTAACGAGATGGCTGGCCACTTTCACTCTATAGCGCCAGGAGAGTTTATTCGTCAATAGGTGGGGTCTCCTAGTTTAACTCAGATTGGGAATAGAGTTACCGGTACTTATTTTGTCAGCTCTAAGGCAAGAGTTGGAGAGTTTTAATGCCTTTGATGAGGGAATAAATATCTTCGATCGGGTCGGGGGAACTCGCAGAGCCTAGTTCAAATCAATCGCTATCCAATTCTTTTTCAAGCGAGGCATAAAGGTGGAAAAGGGCACCGATGATGCTCTAAAAGTGATCAATTTGACCGGTGATCACCAGTGGAACGAGTCCAGATGAGTCAATTAGAGATATTGACCGTCTGATCGATTCTCTGATTGAGTCGCGGCGAGTCTTCCTGTGCCACCACGCGTCACTGAGCTGCGATTACCAGACGAATGACCCGCCCGGTCAACGGCCGCGCGTTCGGCGTCTGGCTCCAGCGACTCGATGGATTAAAAGTGAGCTGGCGAGCGGGCCGGCGTCTCGACCTTTTCCGACGGCTCCGCCCGGCTTTGTCTTCAGACCGAGACATTCACGAACCTCACCTCTCTGTATTATTGCGTGCGAAATGGCTTTTCTCTTTGTCATCGCGTTGCTCACACACCTTCCGTCTCTCTCCTCCGGCGGTAGCTATTTGCCGCTCTCTCCTCCGGCGATGGCTCTTTCTCCATCACTTCACCAACCCCCCTCCCTCCCTCCCTCCCTCCATCTCTCTGTCTCAATTTTTCTCTTTCATTGTCTGTTTACCTCTCTCCATCGCCCATGCAGCATCACTCTCTCCTCTGGCAACGAGCTAGTCTGTCTTCTCTCTGTCTGCCTCCTCCACTCATCCTCTCCACGGGCAATAACAGTTTATCTTCTCTTTCCCTCTCTACCCTTCCCCAAACCCCCTCCCCACCCCGTTATCTTGCAGGGTACATCGGATCCTCAGTGCGTAGTCTGGGACTATGGCAACCCGTAAGTCACTTTGACAGATTCTGATACTGTGTGCATATGAATATGTGGTGCATGTGTGTGTGTCTGTCAGCGTGTGTGTGTGTGTGTGTGTGTGTTTGTGTGCGTATGTGTGTGCGTGTGTGTGTGTGCGTGTGTTTGTGTGTGTGTGTGTGTGTTTGTGTGTGTGTGTTTGTGTGTGTGTGTGTGTGCGTGCGTGCGTGCGTGTGTTTGTGTGTGTGTGTTTGTTTGTGTGTGTGTGTGTGTACGCATCCCTTCGCATACGCCCGTGCCCAGTGGTCTTCCTTAATTTCATTAATGAACTGTAAACAGCCTAATGAAGTTCGCTGTCTCAGCGTTAATTAAATGAGTCAATGAGAACAAACACCATTCTCTCTCCGTGTTCTTAAGCGTTCAAAAGGAACGTCAGTGCGAACGCTCTTGCTCAGCACGGCAGCTTTTCCCTCTCCAAATCTTTTATTTTACTCGGCTTCGCTGTGCGCAGTCACACCACTTCGTAGGTTGAATGTGCAGCCGTGTTGCATTTTGCATCGGAGCATTCGATTGGACCTCGTCCGTGTAGTTGGATCCAGTGTTCAGTGTCACTACCACGAGTCCGAGTCGAGTCGCGAGTCCCCAGTGTTCGAGTACAAATCCAAGTTCGAGTCACTAAAGAAGAGTACGAGTCAAGTCCCCATTTACTGAACATGAGCGTGAATCCACATATAGGTGGAACACATGTGCCTGCCCTTGCACGAAATTGAATAATGTCACAGTATTAATATAGCTGTCAATTTCAAATTATTAAGGCCCATTACAAAAAAAACTAACAAACCCAAACATTCATTAATTTACAAGTCCGAGTCCGAGTCTAAATACATGAATGCTTGAGTCCAAGTCCGAGTCACCAGTGCCCAAGTCCAAGTCGAGTCTGGAAGTCTGGAAAATGAGTCCAGGACTTGGACTGCTGCCTCGACTCCACTACAACACTGGTTGGGTCTGAAGGGACTGTTAATACTCGTCCAAATCCACGGCCCGAAGCCTCACTTTCTATCTAATGGCCTCTCTCTCATTACTCTATGTAGGCCACTGGCTCATTGACATTGTTGACTGTGCATGCAGCCATAGTGGACTATCCAGTGAACTACATCATGTAAACCAGGACAATTGACTATGTCTGTTAGTGCCATTAACCCACATAGCCACTGCACATTTTGTCAATAGCAGAGTCACGCCTTACTTGCATGCTCAGAACCGTTCGACCAGGGTAATACGATTAAACACATGATTTGTGCCTATTCACAATGACTTACAATGAAAGAGCAGGTAGGTCTTCAGCGTCTTGCTGAAGGACATAACAGATAGCTGTTCCGGGGATTGAAGCTGTGACCTTTACATCACAAGAGAGCGCCACTCTTAAGCGCTAGGCCTCGCCGCCGCCAGACTGGAAGACGGATGACAGAAAAGCGCCGCTCTTTTCAGCTTTTCCCACCGAGGGGCCCGCGAGTTCAATCCCCTTTCCATTCAAGGGATGCTCTCCTGTGGCCAAAGCAAACAATGGGCGCAGGTTCACAGAGAGAGGATAAGAGATTGTAACTTATCAAACTAGCCTTTCCCATCAAGGAGAGGAGAAATGCTCTCCAAAGTCAATTAACTAGCCGGCAGATTACTAGCGCAATCAAATTAAATTCCCAATATTATCAGGGCAGAGGGCCAAGCCGCATATAAAGTGGTGAGACGATTGTGATGTCTATCAAGCAAACATACTGAAACTAGGAGGACTGTGGAAAAGATCCAAATGTGTGGATATTACAATCACAGCAAGCCACGTCTGCACACACACACGTGAAGGGGCATGTGCACAAACTTAACACTCATACACACATACATAATTCACATAAATATCATCAGTATATAAATGGGAGCTAGGGCTCTGTCTGTTTCTCTGTCTCTCTGTCTGTCCCACTGCGGGCAAGGCCGCGCAGCGCCCCGGCCAAGCTGCAAATGCGAGCTGCAGGGCCAGCTCGGGCGAGCCTAGGAATCGAGTGTGCGTAGCAGCACATGCTTCCTCCGATACATGTGCAGACGCCGGCCGCTTCTTTTCACCTGACGACAAGGAGTTTCACCGACAGGACGTAGCACGTGGGAGGATCACGCTATCCCACCGCAGTTTCCCTCCCCCCCCCTGAACAGGCCGACCAGAGGAGGCGCTAGTGCAGTGGCCAGGACACATACCCCTAATCCGGCTTCCCATCCACAGACACGGCCAATTGTGCCTGTATGAACGCCCCACCAAGCCGGAAGTAACATGGGGGGCTTGAACCTGCGACCCTTGTGTTGTAGGCAGGGAATTTAACATACTTTTCTGCGATTGGCAACTCATCCAGCGTTATCTAAATTGCTCTGAGACTCTGAAGCCCAGCCACACCCAAAGCTATGAATTATTTGGGAAAAATGGGTTTGACACGGGTCTAATTTATCCACGTGCAGTCGTGCTCACATACAGGGACACGCAGTGCCTGCCTGCATAGGGACTGGAGCAGCATGAAGTATGTATGAAGTGAATGTGCGCTGTACTGTAGGTCTGTCTGCGCGCCGCAGTCAGGCTTGCATGGCGGCAGGGGAGCCATGTTGTACAAAGCCGGCGTTTGTGTGCTGGAGGATATCACCTCTCTCAACCTGGCTGTCTCTGTGTCTGAGCCGCGGGCGGCATGCAGACGAGGTGGAGGATGTATAGATAGCAGTGCGGAGGGAGGACGGACACAGCAGCAGCCCCTAGAGGGGAAAGCAACTTGGCGGTGAAGAAAGTAACTTGCTGTGGCTACCTGTATGTCCTGCACACTGAAAGTGTATTGCATGCACGCAAATGCACACACCCCAGTACTATGAGTGTCTGCACTTGCTAGATTGCGCCTATTGTCAATCGCTACACGGTCACCTGTGTGTGTCCCAGTTTTTGTTTTGTTTTGTGTCGTTTAGAAATCTGCGAGCCGTTTCGCAGCTCGCCCCTAAGTTGGCCGACAGTTTGTGGCACTCACAGTTCATCTCGGTATTTATGTGTGAGTGTTTATTTATTTATTTTGCCCCTAACAGGCCCATATGTCGCCGCCATCTGCCCGCCCAAGTCGGTGAGCCCGCCATGCCTCTCTGGCTCTCCCCCCCCCCCCCCCCCCCGTGCGCCCGTCTCTCCTCAACCGACAGTACTCTCTCAACCTGCTCTCTCAACCTGCTTTCATTTGCGTCAGCAGCACAAATAGCTTCAGTTTTACCGCTCATAAAGCTTTTACAGGATTCGTGGGGACGGGTCAATTTTCTGTCTATGCCTCTAAACAATACAGGAGTTGCCCCGGGAAGACTGCACTGCATACTATCTCCTCTTCTACCCCCCCGCCCCCCTCTCTCTCTCTCTCTCTCTCTCTCTCTCTCTCTCTCTCTCTCTCTCTCTCTCTCCCCCTCTCTCTCATGGTGCTTGACCTTGCCTCTAGCATCTCTCTGCTATGACCCTCCACTATGCCCCAATGTGGGATCACTTTCCGGAACCCCCCCCCCCCCCACACACACACACACGCACGCACACACACACACGCACACACACACACACACACACACACACACACACTATGTAACACTTATCTGTGGCCTGCTTCATTATAGATTACTGTAGCTCAATTAAATTGTATACGCAACACTTCCAGATGTTTCGACAGGGGCTGCTTTTTCAATCAGAACAAATGACTTGTGTCTTTGGAGGCAGATCTATAAAATATACATTGTGGCAAAATGTATCCGTGCGTCACTCGTTCATGCCTCTGCACAGGATCTCTCATCGGCATGGGAGCATCATAATACTGCAAATGGCAAAGCTCAAATGCGGGCCATGCATTATGTATAGGCAGCGGGGCAACCGAGCATTAGGTCTATGTCCCGTTTTTAAGTGTGCTTAAAAATATGAGCCAGTAGATGGAGAGGAGACCTACAATAATATAGAGTTTGGAGAGATGGATGACAGTAAGCCTGTGTGGGGGTGAGGGTCACTTAATCCCATCTCTAATCCCCCCGATGGTCTTCGGCTTGATCGGGGGATCAGCGGTTAAAGACCCAGGCTACCCCTCCATTCACACACACACACACACGCACGCACGCGCGCGCACAAACACACACACGCAGACACACACACACACACACACACACACACACACACACACACACACAAACACACACACACACACACACACGACACACACACACACACACACACACACATGCAGACACACACACACGCAGACACAAACACACACGCACACACATGCAGACACACACACACACACACACAAACGGCGTAATAATGGTCTGGTGTGCAGCAGAAGTGTCTCTCCAACATCCTCAGTATGACACGGTACAGCAGACTGAGACGGATCTGGCAGTGATATGGGCTTTGGCACTGGCGGGTCTCAACCTTATGAAGTAAAAAGTCAAAGGCAAAATGTCGCACACTGCCAACAAAAAGTATAGCTGGACATGAATCTAGACATGATGTAATCGCATTTACTTACACAAAGTCATAGTGCCAAGTCTTGCTTGACCTTAGAATGCTGCACACTGTTCCCCATATTGGCAGTCAAGTGACAAGTGAGGCGTGGACCATCCAACGGTCTTGTTGTGCTCCTCTGAAATAATAAATAAACCGAGTGTGCCCTTGGTCCTCTTTGTTGTGCTGTTGTGTTTTAGTAAGTCATTATTATTAGTCAGTCATTCATTATTCAGTCTTAAGATACAAGACAATTTCACTTGTTCTACCTACAGACCTCAATTCAACTTATTGAATTGACAATATCTTTAAACAAGAGAGGTCACGCCACTTGTATCAAAGTAATAACCTAAGTTGCTTTGCATTGAAAACAAGGGAAATGGTGTCACACCAGCTATTTGTTTCACCTGTTCTAAGCAAAATATGACTTTAAGACTTGAATTGCCTTGTTAATATGGACATTTTTTGCAGTGTATATCTGATGGCATCCACAACTTGCCATCTGGATGCAAAATAACCACACGGATTATACAAGCAATACAGTACATGCCTTGGTAATCATACTTATATTACCAGCAGGTATTTTTAGCCTTTAATTTCCATTGCCAGGCCTCACTCTGTGTGTAGCCATCTACAATCTAATTTACAGTAGGCTAATCATATAATAATGATATCATGGGATCCTTCTTAGGCAGCGTGATCCCTGAGGAGATAGCAGATACTTCCGGCTTAGCCTTCTTAATGTTTACCCCTGTAGACATGGTAGCAATGCTAACCCTATGAAGGTCACTAGTCTCCACTTGCTGCAACACACAAAACATGCTAATGTCTCTACTTGATATGTACAATGTACGAGTGGAGTGATCTGATTTATTCTGCCCTGTTCAAGGCTTTGACACTTTGCTTCTAGGCAAAGTCAAAAGTCAAACTGCATTGGATGTTGAGAACAAGTTGGATTATATCGCCTCACTGGCATATTGTCTTTTTTTAAATTTATGTTTTTAACATCGAAACTGAATGATCCCAAGGGCCTTGTTAAAATGCACCTTACACTACGCGTTTTCAAAACGTCCGTGTGTTTCTCCCTCGTCTTTACCCTGTCGTCACAAATTGCATAACATGCAGAAACTCACACACAGATAGGGCTGCGACTTAACGATTATTTTCATAATCGATTCATCTGTCGATTATTCTCTCGATTAATCGGTCTATAAAATGTCAGAAAATGGTGAAACAATGTCGATCACTGTTTCCCAAAGCCCAAGAGGACGCCCTCAAATGTCTTGTTTTGTCCACAACCCAAAGATAACATCAGTTTACTGTCACACAGGAGTAAAGAAACCAAAAAATATTAAGAAGCTGGAATCAGAGAATTTTGACCTTTTCTCTTAAAATTTTACTCAAAACGATTAATCGATCATCAAAATAGTTGTCGATTTAATTTTCTGTCGATCGACTAATCGACTAATCGTTGCAGCTCTACACACAGACAGACACGCAGAGACGTGCGTGTGTATGTGTGTATGCGTGCGTGCGTGCGTGGGTGTGTGCTTGTGTGCTTGCGTGCGGGGGGGGGGGGGGGGGGTGTGTGTGTGCTTGCGTGCGGGGGGGGGGGGGGGTTAGAGCATGCTCCACTTTTCCATCTGACAAGGCAGAAGGGATCAGGACAGTGTCAGACAGTGAGCCAGCAGGGCGTGAGGGAGTGGGCTCTGCTATAGGGCTTATAGACGGGCTCTGCCTCCATAGGGCTCTGTCTGCATGTGGACGTGGACAGACTCTCAGCGGCGCTTCCCCACGCTGCCTCCACAGTCCCGGAGAGAGCGGGTCAACAAGTAGCTTTAGAGAAGGTCTGCTGCCCTTTTATGACGGGAACTGATTCGATGTCAGGTGTAAGTAGCAAAGCCTACATGTGCGCACTGGAGATACGGTTCCTTTCTTGGCTGCTGGACTCCCTTGGATTAAAGTGTGGGCTGCTGGCACTTTTCAAAGTTTGATGTTATACAACAGGTCAAGAGTTTTGTAAGTAGGTTTATTTTGAGTTTGGTCTCACTTTACCTTATGCACTGTTCTTATTGATTCCATCATCATGTAAGCGGCGGGGGTGGAACGGAGCAGTCCGTGTTACCGTGCGGCCGGGGATCGCTTTTTTAGATTTGAAGCTGCTTTCCCCCTGAGTGTATGTAGTCTTGGACCGAGATGAAATTCAAGAGATTTTTTTTTTTTTGGTGGTGGTGATTAACGTTCGTGTTTGGAGTTGAGAGCAGAAGCGGTGAAATACAAGACCTGCTGCCTGTTGGAATACGCTGCCTCTTCATCTCTCTGGAGCTGCAGGGTTTTGTGAGTGCCACTGGGTGAGTAACAGTTGTGCCTCCTTAACATTCATTCCGGGTCGTATTATATATTTACCGCTGGGTTGGGATTTCTCTTTGGATGATTTTGCACGGTGGAAAACAAGACAACCTTTACAGCTAACCTGCTAACCTCCGCTGGCCTCGCCCCGCGCTCACCTTGTTGACTCGCGCATGATCCTCTTTTAATCATGCTGCTGCTGGAAGTAGGCGGGGAGGTCAGTGTGTCAGCGCTCTATGCTGCCCTTGGCCTTGAGAGCCTTCTTTGCGCCCCTGGCAACATGCTTGGAATACGTTCCCTCTATGATCAGATTCTTCTACTTTTCCCTATAATGGTGCTACTTACGCGGTTGCAAAAAAATATATATAAAAAGATTTTCAATATTGCTTTGCAAATTAGAACGGATAATCCATTTTCTACTCGAGCCATTTTCTTCCCGAGCCGGGTGGCGTGTCGTCCGTGTTAACACAGAACGCAGGCGAGCAGAACGGTGGGGCCATTTATGGCTGTGGCGGCGGAAGCCCCGTGTATCTCCGCTTCCCTGTGTGCTCAGCAGCTACTAGCACACCAGGAAGAAAGATAAGCCCCAGCAAAGAGGCTTATAAATTAGCCCATGGCCACGCCAGAGAGCAGAGGGTGGCGGCCATGGAGGTCAGCGACAAAGCGTCGTCACACGTTCAGCCGGGCGCGTGGAGGCCGGCCGGCGGGAGGTCTTGTGTGTGTGTGTGACAGCTTCACACGACACCGGCTACAAGAAAGACAAGCAGGATTAGACAAGGGCGTCTGCATTAAAGACCTATTCAAACTTCCATCTAAAGATTACAGATTCAACCGGACAAGACCGTGTGTTAGAACATGCCCTTGGGTAAAGTAGGTGTAAACTAGCTCTATGCCATCCCGTATAAATACTTCCTGCTATTCAGATGTCTGGACCGTGACTGGCTCCTGCATTCAGCTCATTTCACATTTGTTCTTTTCATATTGATGCCGCCACATATAGAGAGCCAAAGTGGAACGGGAGAGACCGCATAACCGTTCACTCGGACCAAAACATTAAAGAAATGCGGGTTTAAAAGAAAATGTTTTTTTTTATGTTGTTTTTGTAAGTTTTGGTCCAAGTGAAATATTCTATGGTCTCTCCCAGTTCTAAATATAGCTGAACCATTTGGTTTGACCAAGTAAAACTATTTTTATAGGCATTTTACGAAATGTCTATGGGAAAATAAATTGCAGAAGAAAATCTCTGGTACAGTGCTGAAGCAGGAAGTGACGTTCACTTTGCCTCTCAATTCACCTTATGTAGCCCCGCCCACTTGACCCAGTTGTGTTATAACTTCCTGTTCGAAACACAGTCTGTTTTACCTGCTCACTAGTACTGTACTGTCACAGGAAGTGTAAACACAATAGGAAGTAACTGGCTGACCCCTGTGTTGGAACATAAGGTGAATAGCGACGTGTGCCGGTGTCATGCCAAGGTAGATTTCCCTGATGTGTGACAGGGGGGTACCCATGATGAGTTCAGAGTGCATATTCGGGTCTGCCACAAAATCTATCCTCTCCTCTATACTGCAGGGGGAACACATGCTATCGGGGAAACCCACCTTGGCACGACACTGGATCAGAAGGGATTTATGATTCATATAGTCCCCCTGAATCATTCCGTGACACGCGGGATTCTGACCACATCAATGAATATTTCACATTTGAGCTGCTGCAACAGAGATAATGTTTAGAAAGACAAGCTGTGCTGCTGTGCTGCGCATAGGCACTCCTAGCATGCGCTAAGTAATCTGTGGTATGTTGTTACGGTTTTAAGACCCGTCTTTACATCAGTCACTGGGACACAGAGCACAAAACAGTCTTTGCTCTCGGGTTCCTACATTTAATATTTAGGTCAGATACATTTATGTGTGCTCAGAGTGCGCACACCCGCAGACAGACGCACGCACGCACGCATAAAAAGGCACGCATATGTACACATTACTTATTGACACATCCACCGCATGCTTCCATGGCCGAAAATGAGAGTGTTGGCCAGCCCCGCATGATAGCTGAGCGACATGCTGCGTGACTACAGACCAGCCCTGCATGATAGCTGAGCGACATGCTGAGTGACTACAGACCAGCCCTGCATGATAGCTGGAGCGACATGCTGAGTGACTACAGACCTGCCCCGCATGATAGCTGGAGCGACATGCTGCGTGACTACAGACCAGCTCTGCATGATAGCTGGAGCGACATGCTGAGTGACTACAGACCTGCCCTGCATGATAGCTGGAGCGACATGCTGAGTGACTACAGACCAGCCCTGCATGATAGCTGAGCGACATGCTGAGTGACTACAGACCAGCCCTGCATGATAGCTGAGCGACATGCTGAGTGACTACAGACCAGCCCTGCATGATAGCTGAGCGACATGCTGCGTGACTACAGACCAGCCCTGCATGATAGCTGAGTGACATGCTGAGTGACTACAGACCTGCCCTGCATGATAGCTGGAGCGACATGCTGCGTGACTACAGACCAGCTCTGCATGATAGCTGGAGCGACATGCTGAGTGACTACAGACCTGCCCTGCATGATAGCTGGAGCGACATGCTGAGTGACTACAGACCAGCCCTGCATGATAGCTGGAGCGACATGCTGCGTGACTACAGACCAGCCCTGCATGATAGCTGAGTGACATGCTGCGTGACTACAGACCTGCCCCGCATGATAGCTGGAGCGACATGCTGAGTGACTACAGACCTGCCCCGCATGATAGCTGAGCAACATGCTGAGTGACTACAGACCAGCCCTGCATGATAGCTGGAGCGACATGCTGAGTGACTACAGACCAGCCCTGCATGATAGCTGGAGCGACATGCTGAGTGACTACAGACCAGCCCCGCATGATAGCTGGAGCGACATGCTGAGTGACTACAGACCAGCCCTGCATGATAGCTGAGCGACATGCTGCGTGACTACAGACCAGCCCCGCATGATAGCTGGAGGGACATGCTGAGTGACTACAGACCATTTGTGCCATGTGAAGATCTGCTCCAGTGACTTACAGCCACACCGAGACACTTCCTTCAAGCTCTCAGCCAGACATATGGCGTAACACAACGTTAATCTCTTGCACCTGCTAAGGGTCAAGGTCATCTTCACTGTCTCACAGACAGCCGTGGACATTCCCACAATACATAACAAGTACACGATGAAGGCTTGATGCTGAAATGTTCGTTGTGTGCCGTCCCAGGTGACTTATTAAATTTTTGAAAGCACATTTTGGAGTGCTGGCCTGCTTCTTCTGTTGCTCTTGTAAATTGTCATCAGTGACATCATCACTGAACTATTGCCGTGTGTGTGTGTGAGTGAATTTTTTTGACATCACTGATGATGTCATCAGTGAAACAGAGAAACAGACAGAGCCCGACCTCCCTTTCATATACTGATGATGATGATTGTTACCAATATAAAAAGACAGAATTCTGCACAATGATTGAATGAATAATTAAATCTGTTGAGTCTATAGTGAGAACCTGATTGCGGTAACTAACTAGAAAGTCTGGTGGGTCCAGAGTTCATTATTGTTAAGTTACATGTCAGGGTCCTCTTGTATAAGCAGTGGATTATGCACACGAAGGAAAAAGAGAGAATATATACAGGCCACCTGATACACAAATATTTTCAAATATTTGCAGAACTACTCCTAATTCACTTAAATCAGAGTGGCCATTACAGCATGTTCAAATAGAATTTTGAAATATGTGCGTCGCTTCAATGCACTTTAGTCTGCTTACGTCTTGTGTCAGTTTTCAAATCCACAAATGGAAATCAACTGGCATGCCGAGGAGATACAATTCCAAAAGAGAATGATTTATTTTCTGCCTGTCATGTTACAGCACCTTATGAGGAATGTGAATTTGATACGACATCTAATATAGCTGTTCCATTACTGCTGCCCCTTGGTTTAGACATCTCATAACTCACATTCTGTTAAGGGGAACAGGAAATAGAGCAGTTGGGTGAATAGGACTTGACCAGCGTGACTTATGCCCTAAAATGTGCGGCTATATTGAACTTCCTGCCCCTGTGTTCTGTTGTTTACACATAATAACACATAATCATGCATACAGTAATGACACATAACTACTGTTTTGGCACTGTTTGGAAGCTGAGGGCAGATCTGCAGTCACATCCCACATCAGGTTCTGTGAGGATAGCTGCTTTCCAACACGCACCGCAGTGAAATACAACAACAACAACAACAACAGCTGCTTCACTGCTGAACTCAAGAAGCTCAGACTGGAGAAAGAGGCGGCATTCAGAAGTGCAGACAGTGGTTTCAAGAGCAAATATAGGGTTTGATAAAGCGATTGCCTGTATTCACAATCGCAACGTCTCCATCAGCAAATCTCACACCGTGACTCAGCCTCTGTTTGGCTTGAGAGAGATCACGGGCTACAAACCGTCTGCCAAACACTCCAATGATGACCCTCATCTAGCAGCCCTGAGCCCATCCCCTGCGTCACCTCTCATGATGCTCAACCAGGCCGCCCGCCATCCCCTCAGCCCCACCACCCCAAACGGCTCCACCCCACCGCTTGCCCACCCCCACCTCTGACACCTCTCTGCATTCAGGAGAGAGATGTTAACGGGAGCTTTAAAAGGCAGGAGTCACGAAAGCCAGCCGGCCCTGACTCTGTCTCACCCGATCTGCCCTGCAGCACTGTGCTGATCAGCTGGCCCCAATGTTCACCGACATCTTCAACACCTCATTGGAGACATGCCACATTCCAGCCTGCTTCAAGTCCTCAACTATTATCCCCGTCCCCAAAAAGACCATCCCCGTGGCACTAAAAGACTAAATGCTCGTTGCCTTGACCTATGTGGTCATGAAGTCCTTCAAGCACCTTGTTCTGTCCTACCTAAGATCAACCATGGAACCACTCCTTGACCCCATGCAGTTTGCCTACAGAGCCAACAGGTCTGTAGACGATGACATAAACATGGCCCTCCTCTACATTCTCACGCACCTGGACACCACAGGCCTTTGATACGATCATCCCGGCCCTGCTGCACGAGAAGCTCTCCCAGCTGGGCGTGCCCAACTCCATCTGCACATGGTCCACAGACTTCCTAATGAACATGAAGCAGGACGTAAGGCTGGGGAAGCATGTCACCGACTCCCGGACCATCAGCACCATTGCTGCCCAAGGTGGCGTCCTCTCTCCATACTTGCCTGTACACCAACAGCTGCACCTCCACTCACCAGCCCGTCAAGCTCCTGAAATTGGCAGATGACACACCACCCTCATAGGGCTCATCTTTAATGGTGACGAGTCTGCACGCAGTCAGGAGATCGACCACCTGATGACTTGGGGCAGTCAAAACAACCTGGAGCTCAATGCTCAAAAGACAGTGGAGATGGTTGTGGACTACAGGAAGAACGCAGCCCCACCTTCCCCCATCATCCTGGGTGACTCCAGTCAACACTGTGGAGTCCTTTCGCTTCCTGGGTTCAATAATCAGCCACGGACCTGAAATGGGAGCTGAACATCAAAGCGCTCACCAAGAAGGCACAACAGAGGATGTACTTTCTTCGGCGGCTGAGGAAGTTCAAGGTGCCAAAAGCAGCGTTGACACTTTTCTACACCTCCACCATCGAGTCCATCCTCACCTCCTCCATCACCATCTGGTATGCTGCTGCTGCCCGCAAGGATATCTGCAGACTGCAGCGCATCATCCGCCGTGCTGAAAAGGTGGTCGGATGCAGCCTGCCGTCCCTACAGGACCTACACACTGCCAGGACGCTATAAGCGTCATGTCACTTTAAAGGACTTTTTACTTTGCACTTTATAAGTTGAGATTGTTTTTTCTGTATTGCTTCATCTTCTACTATTGATGTGACCGCTGCGCTGCATACTTGCACTCAGTCAAATTCCTCGTTTGTAATCTAATTACTTACTGTGGCTATTAAAGTGTTTGTAATCTGATTACTTACTGTGGCTATTTGCAGGGAAAATGCCTCTGACTTGGTCACAATGCATTTACCTTTATTACTGACAATTCTTATCTAATAAAGCCAATGCATGCTCCTACTCTCTTAACACTCCTGCCTTATCCACACAGATCAACTTCATCATCGATGATGCGTTGGTTGTTTGGTTTTGCGGCTATGTGCTATTTTCTCCTGGCAGTAATGAATGAATGTGTTTAGCTGATGAGGAATTGAATTTTAAATAGGCCAACGTGGGCTGTTTCAACACCAGCTAATTGTGGGAGTTGATGGGGTGTGGATACGAAGCTTGTTCACACACAGTACGCACTAATCCATGTTGTTTGTGATTTATGGCAAGCTGGCAACAAGCATGCGGTGTACGCATGGTGATGTACACAGCAAAAACATCAGAATAAAAAACACTGGGTTCCTTTCTCGCCTTAGCCTCCTGTGTCTGTGATGCTGGCGTACAGTCATGGGATGTTTACTCTCTGGTGATCGCACCCCCGTCTGTGTCCACTTGAGGACCCATTTTCTCCTTCAGCACTTTCTACTTTAATGGACTCTTTCCTGTCCCTGGTCCTTCTGGCTTATTGGCTCTCTGTATGGATTGTGCCTCCCCATCGCTCTCTCTGTTTTGGCCATTACAACAGAGGTTTCTTTTCCAAAGAGAAAAAGCAAAATCACACATACTCTCTGTAATAGGGCTGCAGCTATCCATTATCTATCCAAGATAGTCTGTCTGTCTGTCTGTCTGTCTGTGTTTCCTTCACATATCTCGAAAACCATTTGTCCGATCCACTTCAAACTTGGCGGGTGTGCTGCTGGTACCCCGAGGAAGTGCAGTACCAAATTTGGTGCAATTTGAACATGCACATAGTCATAGTGCCAACACACTGGCAACACAGGAAGTGGTTTGTAGCTCAAATCAGATGTGTTGATCAAATCTGCCCCAAGCTTCACATGTTTGATGAGAGTCCCGGTGAACTACATGATGCCACTATGCAGTTATAGTAATAGCGTCACCTACTGGCAGCAGGAATGACATGTTTCGTACTTTGATGCAGGATGACCAGAAGTTTTCGTGCCATGGTCTACTCTTGATATACTGGAACATGAGACATACTTAGTGGATGTTCTCTTGCGCCACATACAGCAAGGAGTGTGTGTGTGTGTGTGTGTGTGTGTGTGTGTGTGTGTGTGTGCGTGCGTGCATCTGTGCGCGTGCATGTGTGTGTGCGTGTGCGTGTGTGTGTGTGTGTATCTGTGCATGTGTGCGCGTGCATGTGTGTGCGTGTGTGTGTGTGTGTGTCCATCTGTGCGTGTGTATCTGTGCATCTGTGTGCGTGCATGTGTGTGTGTGTGTGTGTGTGTGTGTGTAATAATAATGCTAACAGTATTTTACAGAAGGCCCGATTCTGATAGGCACGTTTAGTCAATGTTAATGAAATGTTAATGTTAATACTAAAACTAATGTAATACTAACAGGGTGAGTATACATATATATAGTAGAACTAGAGAGAGAGCGATGTGGAGGGCAGAAGCGGTAAAGAAGCTCCGGAGACAACAGCAAAAAGTGGAATCAAACAGAAGAACAAATAACGACAGAGCAGCCAGACTGTGCTGGGATCTGGTAGCTAACATTACAGGCGCACCAAGGACTGATGGTGGCCGCCTGTCAACTTTAACCAGACTGGTTTTCACCACATCCCACAAATGAACAGTGTAGGATGGTGAAACGCACACAGTCAGACACAGACTCATACTCACACGTCGCAGCTTGAAATGATGCCGGTTGGACACTTTCTGTCTTTTTCTATCTGGCCTGTCTCTCTCTTCTCTTCACCCGTCGCTATTTTCTTTCTCTCTTTCTCCATAAGCCATTTTGCAGGTCCGCGTGCCATCACTTGTCCCACAGCGCGCAGCAATTACCATCCGTGCGAAACACAGTGAGCTGTATAGTTATATGGGCTAAACGAAGCGTTGATACAATTAATTTGCATAATTCTTTGTAATCGAGTTCCTCGAGGAATCGTTTCAGCTCCAACTCTATGACAATTTTCCCGATGACTGCAAAAAATATGAAAAGTAAAAAACTGAACCTGTTTCAACTTTTTCCTTTTTAAGATTACATAGCAGTTTGGCTCAAAAACAATGGGGCATCTTCTGCCAAATGAGGATGCGTCTCTCTGTGATTGACGTGCTGTTGATTTTGCATCTATGAAATCCTTTTGTCAGCGCTCAATGCTTTCCTCTTCTCTCTTCCACTTTCTAGTTTTTTTTTCTCTCCTCTGTAATCACTCTGCTTCACTGTCCTCCAGCCTGACGAGGCAAATAGCTTACACACATTTGACAGCCCGAAGCAATGAGAAATAGTGCAGTGGGCAGAGGGCAAAATGTTAAGATACTATTTAAACTCACACATTTCACAGTAATGCAAAGTCAAAACTGATTAAACAGAAGTCTTGCGGAGGTGCGGTGGTGCAGTGGTAAGCACCATCGCCTCACAGCTCGAAGGTCGTGGGTTCGATTCCCACCTGGGACGAGGTGAACGCTGAAGGAATGCGTGCCCGTCCGCATGTCCTCGAGTGCCCACCGCCCGGGTGGGGTCGGCAAAAGGGCCTTTCTGTGTGGAGTTTGCATGTTCTCCCCGTGCCTCCCGGGGGTTTCCTTCATATAGGAACCCCCTTCACAAAAACATGCAATATCCTGGTTGCTAATGTGGTTCCTCCTCTGGTCGTTAAGGGCGCCTGTTCAGAGGGAGGGGAACTGGTTGGAATAGCGTGAACCTCCCACGTGCTATGTCCTACCGGTGAAGCTTCCTCTGTCAGGTGAAAAGAAGCGGCTGGCTGACTGCCCATGTCTCGGAGGAAGCATGGAGCCAGTCTCGGCTCTCCCCAGATCGGCAGAGGATGGAGTAGCAACCAGGATTGAGAAATCAAGTGAGCACTAATGGGGGATAAAATGGGATAAAAAAAATCGGGGGGGAAAAAACAAAAACAAAAAACCAAAACAAAACAGAAGTCTTGCGCTATACAGTACATACAACGTATACCTCACACTGGTTGGTTACTCAAGAATGAAGAAGCCTACCAACACGACGGTCACAGGTTCGAGCCCCCGTGTTACAATACATTACATTATGTCATTTAGCAGACGCTTATTTCATTCAAAGCGACTTACAATATCACAATGCCTCCAGCTTGGCCGGGCGTCCATACAGGCACAATTGGCCGTGTCTGTGGGGGGGAAGCCAGATTAGGGAATGTGTCCTGGTCGCTGCACTAGCCCCTCCTCTGGTCGGTTGGGGCGCCTTTATGGGTGGAAGGGGGACTGGGGGGGAATAGCGTGATCCTCCCAAGCGCTAGGTCCTGCCGGTGAAACCCTTTGCTGTCAGGTGAAAAGAAGCAGCTGGTGACTGACTGCACATGTATCGGAGGAAGCATGTGCTAGTCTACGGCTCTCCCCAGATCAGCAGAGGGGGCGGAGCAACGGCCGGGACAGCAGGGGGAGAAAGGGGTGCGGGGTTGACTGTTGCTCCTGTTGGACCGCCTCACACTGCCAACCATTGTTTCAAAATGAGTGAATGATGTTGGAACATAATAATTGTCCAACATTGCCATGACAGCCTCATAACTGTTTTCTTGTTCCTCGTCTTCAAACGTGAACGTTTTATATATTTGCTCGGCTTCTTTTCCCAACGAATAGAGCAGTGTACACACTTGTACCTCGTCTTCCTCTTTGTTGAGCTTCGTTGCTATCCTGTAGCACAGGATAGCAACGGATAGCAAAAAAAAAAAAAAAAAAAAAAAAAAAAAACCTAAACTAAAAACTCGTACCACTGTTCCTTCAGGATTTGTAGTTGTCATAGACTGTGCTCCATAGTTGATTGCTCTATTGCTGACAAAAAGTGTGTTATTGTAAGTCGCTTTGGATAAAAGCGTCTGCCAAATGACGTAATGTAATGACGTAATGGAACATTACTGGAAAACAACTGGTTATCCTTGAGTTGTTATGAGCGACTGTTACCCGGCTTCCAGTAAAGGACTTCTTTATCCTGGTTGCTGCTCCACCCTCTGCCGATCTGGGGAGAGCAGAAACTGGCTCCATGCTTCCTCCGAGACATGGGCAGTAGCCAGCTGCTTCTTTTCACCTGACGGGGAAGCTTCACCGGTAGGACATAGCACGTGGGAGGATCACGCTATTCCAACAAGTTCCCCCTCCCTCCGAACAGGCCCCCCGAATGACCAGAGGAGGCACCACTTCAGCGACCAGGATATTGCATGTTTTGTTGAGGGGTTCCTATATGAAGGAAACCCCCAGGGGGCACGCGGAGAACATGCAAACTCCACACAGAAAGGCCCTTTTGACGACCCCACCCGTGCGGTGGCCGCACTCGAGGACGTGCGGACGGGCACGCACTCCTTCAGCGCTCACAGCGTCCCAGGTGGGAATCGAACCCAGGACCTTCTAGCTGTGAGGCGACAGCGCTTAGCACTGCGCCACCGTGCCCCTCAAGACTTTAATCTACAATTGTCTCTATCTTCTTCATCCCTTGTACTTTACATTAGCCTGCCCACCAAGGTCAATCCTCGCCTGATGAGAGGCCTGGGCCAACACATCCCTATTCATTTGTCTTTGTCTCTGTGTGCCGGGCAGAGGGAGGAGGGGGGAGGGGGGGAGGGGAGGGGGTGTATCTCCAGCCGCTTGAACTCCATTCACCTGAAGCCCCGCCTCTCAGCCCCTCCATGTTCACAATTCAAAGCATGGGCAACCCTTTTCTGTTCCTTAATGGGAGCCAATTGGCTTGCATTGTGCTGTCCTTTCAATCAGGAGTCAATGCCAATTTAATCAGCTGAGCTAAAAGGTCAAATTACACTGTTGTTCAGGAAGTCCCATTTCGCCCCACTGCCGCAACATGATTCTGTTAGCATTAGCAGGGATCACATGCCTCATACAGCGGAGTAGATAGGAAGCTACTTCACTAGGCTGTAAGGTTCACTGTTTCCAAGTCTTTGAACAATAATTCCATCAGCCATGCTGAGTATGTCGAGTACACAGCAGCTCTTGGCTCAGGCTGATCAGAGTGAGCTGTGGTCAGTCGCTGAGGGCCACATTCAGATAGACTCCGTCGAGACGTAGTGGCCGCTGCGTGTAGTGCGGTACGTCACAACCCCCCCCCCCCCCCCCCCCCACCATTTTCTGCCTTCTCCCCTTCAAAACAAGCATGTGTGCGAGCGAACCAGGAAAAGACGTTTTTAAAAGGCTGTAGGATTTTGTAGCTTTAGTTTAATTTTTTTTTTTTTTTTTTTTTTGTCCCGTTTCTGTTAGATATCTGCTATTTCAGGCTGATCACTTTCACTCGTATGGAGCGTGTTGAAACTGGTCGAAACATTTCTGCTGAGCGCTGAGGCATGCAGGCTTTCATTGACAAGGAGGATTTGTATTGTGAAGAACAGATGTACAGCCACGACTTTAGAGCGAGAGAGGAGAAGAGAAGAGACGCGAGTGAGCAGAGCGTGTGTGTGTGTGTGTGTGTGTGCGTGTGTGCGTGCGTGTGTGTGTGCGTGTGTGTGTGTGTGTGTGTGTGTGTGTGTGTGTGTGTGGCGTCTAGATTGGCCAGCTGCTGCATCCCCCCAAATGTGGATTGCCCTGAGCTCTCTCCTCTCGCCGTACGACCTCTGCGTGTTTTTCATGCATCCCCCTGCATCACCCACTGCCGGAGCCTGACGGACTACCCCCGCTGACTGGAGCGCGGGATGGGGGGGGGGGGGGGGGTCAATGCAGAGCGCCTGATCCTGTGTGAATCCAGCCTCACTGTGTGTGCTGGGGGATAGCTACCTGTCAAACCCAAGCCAGCTCCTCACCTGCATTTATTAATACAACTTTCTGCTTTGCCAAACAACAGATGTGCTGATTATCCCAATGCTAGCTCGCTGGTTGTTGTGTATATTTACTTTTTTGGGGGGGGGGGGTCGGTAATGCCAGGTTGATATCCTTGCAGAATACATGTGGGATCTCTAGCCTGTAAGCCAAAGCCGATATGTGCACAGGCTTGTATATCTCTGGAACTTTTCATATTTACTGTACTCAGCCATCGAGCCCGGCGGGACCCATAGCAAAGAGTCACTGTGGTGGAGCTGCAATAACAAAGATTAGGGTCGTTTCCTACTTTATGGGGGAAATAAAACGTCAAGTCAAAGTTGGCTTTTTGCTAAAAGGCACGGTGCCAGCAGGCCAATGCCAGCTAGAATAGATGAGGGTCAGCGGCCAATTAAGCTAAACTCCAGCAGCCCGAAACGCACCCCCACCCCCTTCTGCCTCCCCTGGTGTGAGCTAGCCCAACAATCACAGTGATGCCACTACCAGTGTGGCCTAGAGACTACTGTGTGTGTGTGTGTGTGTGTGTGTGTGTGTGTGTGTGTGTGTGTGTGTGTGTGTGTGTGTGTGTCGTTGCATGCGCGCATGCATCAGTCAGTGTCAGACTGCCTGTAAATGAATTCATGCACACAAGCGTTCGGTGCATCTATCACACTATGAGTTGGTCAACATGCATAAATCAGCAAGTAAAGCTTCCCCCCCATCTGCCATTATTATACACAATCTTTAATGCATGTGTTGTCACATCCATATGGCTGTTGTACTTGTGTGTGAATAATGAAGCCATTTGTAAATACTTGACTTTGACATATCTTATGGGGGCGGGGCTTCTGTCTGACTGAACATACTGTGCCAGCACCATTTAGATCTGGACAAGTGGATGGGAAGTAGTATAGTATCGTTATAACCACACTGAATTCTCCATGTTTTCATGTCACAGTGAAGCGTTGCATGGAACACACACGCATGCACACGCAACACAGACCGTGTACGGACACACGTAGCCAACATGACATCATCATGACATCACACTTTGGTTTGTGGAAGCCTCGAGTTTAGCATTTTGACAGTCGCCATCTTGGTTGTTTGGAGCCAGAGGCAGCTAGCGTGAGACCAGGGGTTTCCCATTCCCACACTCATTGAAAAGGCCACCTGTCAATCACACCCCAAAACATAGTCTGCTAGCTTTATCATGTATTTCACTCTACATAAGACCATACATGTCATTTACAAAATGAACACCATACTGTACTGAAGAAGACTTGAAACTAGCCATTTAGACCCTCAACTGATTAGGAAAGTGTTTACTCTTCAATCAAGTGAGAAGTAGGGTCATTTCTCTATTGACTCCCATACATCTTTTTGTAGTTCGTGGAGTTGCCCCCCTGCTGGCCATTAGAAAGAATGCAGGTGTATGGGCACTTCCACATTGGCTTATGTTTTTCAGCACCGGAGGATGCCCCTTGCCATGCACGCACGCACACGCACACACACACACACACACACACACACACACACACACACACACACACACACACACACACACACACACACGCACACACACACACTACAGTACCACAGATACATTTACATTCACACACTTTTGCAAGGGGGGGTGGGGGTTCCCTCGGTTCCCTCATCTTTTATCCTAATAAAGTCTGGTTCTTGTAACGGATGAGGTACAAAAGCACACACACACGCGCGCACGTGCACACACACACACACACAACAAACACACAACACACACGCACACACACCATGCTGCTACCTGTCAAGCTGTCTGAACAGAGGAGGCTGCTTTTTCAGATCTTCAGTCTTTGAAGTGTCACTGTGCAGATGATGATCATCAGGGAGCGCTACTCACATCTCATTACTGACATTATGACTGACATCAGGAGTGTGTGTGTGTGTGTGTGTGTGTGTGTGTGTGTGTGTGTGTGTGTGTGTGCTCGTGCGTGTGTGTGTTTCGAGTGTACTGACAGTTGGTGTTGATACGTGCTTGTCTTCCACTGTCACATTAATTGAAGGTGTTGTCTGTGTCGCAGCAGAGGAGGTTGAGTCTACAGTGTTATGCTGTGCTCTGGTTAGTAGCTGTGTGACAATACGGTACTGTACCGAATACCGTTGAGCTAGGAGGCTTTAGGCTTTAGGTTCAATAGGCATTGCAAACCAAACCAGTCTTCTACAAGGATATCATGGAAAACTAAAAGTGAGACGGTAAAGATGAAAGGGGTTAAAAATGTGTAAAAATAATAATAATACAAAAATAGACATAAGTAATAAAAAATAACAAATACAAAATTAAGGAAATTTATCTGACATTTCTACCTTTTTGCTGTATCGAAAACAAAACGAACCGTGTCATAACGAACTGAACCGTGAATTTTGTGAACATTACGCCCCTACTGGTTGTACAGTATACTGTATGTGTCTATTGTTGTTACACAGGGTTTGGTATTGTGTAGCAGTGGCACCCTGCTCTTGACCCACTCACCCAAAACAGTAATCACTGGTTAGCCCCGTCAGTCTTGGTACCCTGTCTGTGTGTGTGTGTGCGTGTGTGTGTGTGTGTGTGGGGGGGGTGGGAGTGTACGGGCATATGCGCATCTGTAAGTGCTTGAGTGCGTGTGTGTGTGTGTAAATCTCTCTTCATGCATGTCTCAATCCCAGTAGGATGACTATAATCTGCTATCCGCGAGCAATAAGGGCTCTTCCCGGTGATAATCTAGCGACTGTCTGGATGTACGATTTACAGCGGCCGGCCCTTCTCCTCTGAAGTGTGTGGTGTGATATACCATCGGCTTGTTTCCTCTCTCCCTTTCCCCTGGCTTTACTGCAATAGCTGTCCTTCCAAAGCTCTCCCCTCACACCTCCAAAGGTCTCTTACACCTCCAAGTGGCTGTACGAGGAGGAAAAGCTCAACAGAACGAGTCAGCTTATGGTTTCTCATAAAGCACAGCTGTCAGCCCGGCCATCCCTCAAGATGTAAACAGTGCTGTGATGTATTGCCGCTTGGAGCTCATATATTCCGCCCCATTGAGCGATTTGAAGATTGCAAAAACTACGCCGATCCCAATATGGCGAGGTCTTTAGTGACGAGACACTTTATTCCATTTTCTCCCCATCCATTGAGAGGAGGTAATTACCTTCTCCACTAAAACTTAACGCATTAGGTGTGAAAGAACAGTGTCGCCCTGTAATAAGATTACTTTACATTTCATCTTTCCAGCTGTACAAATCTTTATCCAGGGAAGAATGAGGCAGACAACCATGCTCTGTATCCTTAGGGCGTCCGGGTAGTGTAGCGGTACATTCCCTGCCTACCAACACGAGGGTCGCAGGTTCGCGCCCCCCTGCGTTACCTCCAGCTTGGTCGGGTGTACATGCACGATTGGCTGTGTCTGCGGGTGGGAAGCCGGATTAAGGGTATGTGTCCTGGTCGCTGCACTAGCGCCTCCTCTGCTCGGGCGGGGCGCCTGTTCGGGGCGGAAGGGAACTGGTGGGGATAGCGTGATCCTCCCACGTGCTACGTCCTGCCGATGAAGCTAGCTCCCTGCTGCCGGGTGAAAAGAAGCAACTGCACATGTATCGGAGGAAGCGCGTGTGTGTCTACGGCTCTCCCCAGATCTGCAGAAGGTGGGGCAACAGGGGGAATCGGCCAAGTACAATTGGGGAGAAAATGGGGGCTGGGGGGGTGGAACATGCTCTGTATCCTATTTGGGAATAACAAACAAATCAAAGATATTTGTTGGCCTGTTTTTCAGGAGGGCTCTATTTAGGGCTAGTAAAACCTACTTTTAGCAGATTACACACTATGTTTCTCAAATTGACAAACTAATTGAGGTTTCAGTGGAAAGCGGCTATCTATCCGCATGCCATCGCAAATCAAACAGAATCGCTCGTATAAATGCTGCTACCTTGGAACGGGACGTCTTCAATTTGCGTTTAACTTCAAAACATCTCTTCTCGAGTCGACACCTCGTGTTTTCAAACGGTTTATATATCTCATTTTGTAAGGAAAGCCTTCATCCCCGGCTTCCTCTGTTCCCATCGGTCTTCACGCTTGGCCTGGTTTGACCCCATCAGCAGCAGCACATCTCGGTGCTCTCATGCTCACAGTCATCATGTCCCCCCATAAGATTCCCCGCTGCCCCCGGTGGCGACAATAGGAGCGTGCCAGGGGGTTAAACATGAGGTTAATGTGTAGCGCGAGCTGCCAGGGTAATTAGTTCAGTTAGAGCTATCGATCGACCTCCACACTCGACCATCTATTGAGAGCATTTAGAGGGAGGTGGAGGGGAGGGTAGATCAAGGTACAGGGAGAAGGATGTAGGGCGACCAAGTGTACAAGGTTCCATTGTGTGTGTGTGTGTGTGTGTGTGTGTGTGTGTGTGTGTGTGTGTGTGTGTGTGTGTGTGTGTGTGTGTGTTTCTGGGCGCTCTCTCTCTCTCTCCCAGTGATGTGTCGGGTGTCAGAGCAATTGACCATTTAGTCCTGGATAACATCCATCCACCGTTTGAGCCACACTGGCTATTGTTAACAGCAGTTGAGGCTTGTCATTTCTCCTCCAGGCCGGAGACTCTGGGGGTCTTCTTCCAGAGAACAGGGCGACGGAGAAGTGCAAAGGGAAGAAAGATGAGAGGAGAAAGGGAGTGTTGGAGTGTTTAGGACTCGCAGGGTACCAGTTGGGGTGAAACCAGGCTTCTCCTACTGTACCAACCCGAATAAAAGAGCCTGTGTGTGTGTGTGTGTGTGTGTGTGTGTGTGTGAGAGAGAGAGAGAGAGAGGACATCACTGCACAATAAACCCTGCAGACTGAATGGGGCACTCGGAGATAGTGAATGTCTATCTCTCTCTCTCTCTCCCTCGCTCTTGTCTCCCTGACTTCCTGTGGGCATTGCATATCCATGTGACTGTTAACTTGTGTCTATTTGTCTCCCCCGCTCTCCCCCCACCCCCCCCCCCCCATCCCCCTCTCCCCCACCTCCAGGGAAGCTGGCGCAGAAAACTGGGGCACAGAAGGCTGCCAAACGCTCGCGTCAACCACCGTCCACACCAAATGCCTGTGCAGCAGGATATCCACCTACGCCGTGTTAGCGCAGCAAGCTAAAGACCCGGTGAGTCACGTACCGCCGCTGCACTCTGCTCGGGACTTGGGGTGGGGGTGGGAGGGTGGGTGCTATCAAGTGAACTACCACCAGGGGTCAGGGCAGTGAGCCGATGAGGCACCGTAATGCAAATTGAGACGAGGTCGCTATCTGTTGCGCTTTATTGGCACGTGTAATTGCATGTTAGCGTAGTTATTTGTTTTCTTGATCTGCAAGTAGGTGATTTGGATGGATGATGCCATGTGTGGCGTTTTTCTTAATAACTGTTTTCTCGCAAATCTGCACTTGCTCCTCCTTTGACAACAATGAAAGTGGTGCAGATAGACCAGTGCAATTTGTCAATGTTATAATTGACTGGTTTGCTGTGATTGCCTCGTAATAAGCAGTTTTGATCAGTGTGCGTATATGTGTGGGTGTGTGTGTGTGTGTGTGTCTGTGTGTGTTTGTGGGTGTGTCTGTCTGTCTGTCTGTGTGTGTGTGTGTGTGTGTGTGTGTGTGTGTGTGTGTGTGTGTGTGTGTGTGTGTGTGTGCGTGCGCGCGCGCGTCCGTGTGTGTGCATGTTTTAAGCATATTACCATACCTAGTGCCACCCGCCATGATTTGCAACGTTTGTGCTAAGTGTACTGAAGGTGAGGTTGTTCATGCGAGGGGAAGGAGAGGAAAAAGGTAAGCGTCAGAGGGAAGACATTTTGTTTGTGTCTGTGCCTGATTCCGCCTGCAGCGTGCGACCTGCACGTCTATAAATAGCCTCCCGCGGCTCCTAGTGTGTGTTTGACGTGATTAAAGTAGGCTTTTAGCTGTTCAGGGTAAATGCCTGTCCTGATTGTTGTATTGACCCGCATTCTCCTGTACTCCACTAATGGACGCCCCAAAGACCCAGCAGCGGGACCCTCTCACGTCCCCCCTCTCTCCCACTCCGCCTCCCTCTGCGCCCACTCCTCCTCCCTCTCCAACGCCCCCCTTTAATGCACTAATTGTGTCCGAGCGTCCCACATTTTCACACCATCTTTTTCGCACCGTCCCTCCACACACACACCTAACCCAATTCATTATTGTGCGCCCGCTTTCTTCTCCCGCAACTTAACCCCCTCTATTTCCCATTTCCTCCGGCTCCTTGTCACTTCCTATCTGCCATCACTTTTCCCCCTGCGTCCCTTTGTCCCTCCTGTTCTTGTCACTGCCCTCACACTCCTTTTCTCCTTGTTAACACTTTGAGCTGTTCCTCTCACGTCACGGCCCCCCTCCACTGCTGCACTCACATGCTCCTTTTACTGTAGCTTTTCATCGTTGTTCATTTTGTTAGCATGTTTACTCACTCCGTCCTGATGCTTCTATGATTAGATCTGACTGCGTCAGACACGCAGTGGGTTAAATTTGCACGCGAGAATCTGTGGGGACTTCCTGGTTACGGTTAGGAAAACTCAGTACTGAACTTCTCTCCCCACCGCCATGGAGATGGAAAGCAATTGCCAGCAACGGAGGATCCAATCAGAAAGCCCAGTCGGGTCTCAGCTGGCAGGGAGAGCTGAAACAGAGAGAGAGAGAAGTTGTTTTTTCATCCAAATGTTTCGCAAATTTGAACAGAATCTTCTCAAATAAAATCGGGAGTGTGGATGCGCGGCGGGCGGCCACTTTTTTGGCTGGGGTTGATGGATTAAACCCAGCCAAAATCAAGATTGATGGATTAAACCCAGCCAAAATCAAGATTGATGGATTAAACCCAGCCAAAATCAAGAGGAGGGGGAAGGGGAGGGGAGGGGAAGAGTGATGTCATCAGACAGTTGTGATGGCTAAGTGGGTGGGCCTCAGTGACATCATCAGATAGTTGTGATAAGTGGGTGGGCCTCAGTGACATCATCAGATAGTTGTGATAAGTGGGTGGGCCTCAGTGACATCATCAGATAGTTGTGATAAGTGGGTGGGCCTCAGTGACATCATCAGATAGTTGTGATAAGTGGGTGGGCCTCAGTGACATCATCAGATAGTTGTGATAAGTGGGTGGGCCTCAGTGACGTCATTAGACAGTTGTGCGGGTGGGCCTGGAGATCTGATGTGATGTCATCAGACAGTTGTGATGGCTAAGTGGGTGGGCCTCAGTGATGTCATCAGACAGTTGTGATGGCTAAGTGGGTGGGCCTCAGTGATGTCATCAGACAGTTGTGATGGCTAAGTGGGAGGGCCTCAGTGTCATCAGTGATGTCATCAGACAGTTGTGATGGCTAAGTGGATGGGAGGGGCCTAGGGGTCTCGCGTTCGTGGACGTCCAGTCATAATAGCACAAAAGTTGGCTATGACAACTATGATGTCAGTAGTGATGGCTAAGTGGAGGCTGGGTGAGTGGGCGGTATGTACGGAGGACGGTCAAGATGTTCAGATGAATTAGAGAGGAGGGGTGATGGAGAGGAGAAGAAGGGGAGGCGAGAAGAGAGAGGAGGAGAGAAGAAGAGGGAGGTGGATGGAGATGGGAAAGAAAAAGACAACTGTCAAAGTGGACAAAGGGAGAGAGAGTCTCCTCCCTAGAGATGGAGCGTGCGTGTAGTGTGTGCGAGAACTCTAGTTTTAAGAAAATTGGCAAAGGGAAATGTGAAGTTATGTGCGTTTTCCACCCACTACTGTTATGCTAATATTAGGAGTTGGTGTGCAGTCAGTTGTGCTGTCTGCCTGCTGATTCAAAGCCGATACGTGGCGTTGTCTTGCAGGCAGCGACCCATCTGTATGAAAAACATCTATTAAAAGGTTGTTTGATTATGCACGATGCTACACTCTTCAATTCCGCATACATAATGCATAATCCGAGCAGTCTAGACCTTCTGATTGTGCCTAAATAAGTTGCTTATTTACCTGGCAAGTGTATTTAGTGATGCCAACAGGTGGAGTGCATCCTAGCCTACCTGTTCCTTCTGCAGTCGGGGGGTGTAACTTTTGGAAGTAAGTAAGGCAACATGAAAGTGCATGGTTTTTGAATGGGGTTTGGTTAATCGAGAGGTAACCGAGAGACAACGCAACATTCGCTTCATCTGTTTCCACTGCACTTACTGTAGTCGCATTTAGGTACCTTTTATCAATACGTCAACTTTTCCACCTCCCCCAAACATAACAACTTTTTTCCAATAATTGGATTTTTTTATTTTTTTTCAGTGTTTCCACTCAGGTTTTTCATGTGCAAATTAAAGATTTGCATAAAAACAGGTGGATGGAAACTCATCTAGAGATGTTGTCCATCCTAAGTATGAAAATGAATGAGCATGAAGCTCCACAACGATAGCACTGTATTGTACATGGGCCAGAGTGCACATCCACCCTCACTGTAAGCCTGTGAGCAGGACAGTAAGGCACTGTGTACAGCGTACACTAAGTGCCAGTGTATTCATGCTTTGCTTTCTCAGAGAACATTACGGTGAAGAATATCCTCATTCTTTTCCTACACTCCCCATATGAAATGTTTGATTCCTGACCCCGGCCCTTTCTGTGTGGAGTTTGCATGTTCTCCCTGTGTCCTCCTGGGTTTCTTCTCCCACAGTCCAAAGACCTGCAAGTCTGATGGAGTCTAAATTGCCAATTGAATGCGAGTGTATGCTGAGATAGGCTACTGTAGATATGAATGAATGAATGAAGATCTCATGTGGAAAGAGAATTAAACATTTTTATATGTTAACCTTAGCTTGTGTTCTCATGTATCTTGCAAAAACGTGCTGCTTGCTGCCTTTCTGGACACGTCTCACTGCTTGTTCTTGACAGGAAAAAGTGAAGGTTCAAAATATAATATTGCTTATTATGAGACTAAGATGGGAAACCAAAGAAAGTAATTCACATCATCATCCTTGGTAACTATAAACATCTCTCTCTATCTCTCTCTCTCTCTCTCTCTCTCTCTCTCTGTGTCTCTTTCTCCAAGCGTTCTGTCTCTGAGATAATGGAATTGCAAATGATTGTGAGATGTCAGACAGTGCAGGTCGCACAGCAGGGATTTACATCTGATTGCTAAGGCTTTGAAAAAGTTAAGTTGTCTGCACCACATTATTATTACAGATACTGTTCTATTCCCATGTCCCTATCTGGCGGATATTCCACCTCCCCCTCTCTCTATAGGCCGTGAGGAGGGTCAAAACAAGGTGATGGCCTTCAGGTGAATAAGCAGGCTTGTTTCATTATTCCATCCTTCAAAGCTGGCGTTGTTCCACAGAGGTCCTCAACCTATCCCGGGAGACTCAGGGGAAAAGTAATTCCCATTATGTGGGAAAAGCACATGATGACTGCAACCTAACAGGTCAGGCCAACAGCTATTCCTGTTCCCAGGGCTTTGCTTTCTTTCCCAACTGAATGCTATTGACTCACTCAGTCAACGAGCTGGTTGGCTGTGATGAGTTGAAGGGAAGTGGAAAGGAAAACGCTTTGACGTTTGGCACATTTGTGACATCTGTGAAGAGTCATTTTGCGATTCATCATCATTGGGCCCATTTACACCGTTGGGCCCGGTGTGGTGGAGGGCCAGGAGGTATGGGTCACTGTGTTCTGGTCAAGGACTCTCAGTCAGGAGCTGTTGTGACCAGTGCTGCCGAGTGCTTTTTTTCTTTTTTTTTCTTTGCTTTAGGCCACTCAAAAAATTTCGCTTTTACCCCGGCAAAGAGTCAAGTCTATACGGGAAGAGGGAGAGAGACAGATTGAATTTGCACAACACATTCAGTTACACACATGCAACACATATATGGATACATGCACATACACACATGCGAGCTGTGTCCGGGGCTGTGTGGCTGCTGGAGCAGTGCTGAGTATCAGCAGCCCAGCTCTGACAGCTTATCCTGGGCCACGGCGCCAGGGACAAGGGGGGTGGAGGATTAACCTCCATGTTTAATAGAAAAGGGAAGGGGAGGGGGGGAGGGATTTAGAAGCACTGCTGCCATTACAGGCCGTTTACAGTGGAGAGAGGGATAGCCAGATAATCCTGTTTACTTTCTACAGCCGGGGAGAGCTGTCCGTGTGTGTGTGTGCGCGCGCGCGTGCACGTGCATGCATGTGCGCGTGCACGTGCATGTCTAGAGAGAGACCTTCAGTATCAGACCCAAGGCAGAGGTTACTTTAGAGAAACAGAGGAGAGAGAGAGGTAGACACACAGAGAGAGAGAGAGAGAGAGAGAGCAGTTGATTGAGTGAGGTCGTGAAGCTGTATAATAAACCACGCCACTTAATTCCTGAGATGAGTGCAGCAGTGGGAATACAAACCCTACGGACATGTCTGTCTAGACTCATTGCCGCTGCCGTGTCCATATGGATCAGGAGATTTGGACGTTATTGAGATATTGGCCTTATAAAATTCAGCTTAACATTTTGCGCCATAAGTTAACATTGTGAATTATGCCTCTTTAGAATTATCCCTCTCTTTCATTTTTAGTCGGCATCCGTCCTGCTGTAGTTGTGTTGGAATGGAAAAGTTAAATTTACTACAGAGGATTTTCTTTTTTTCCAGTTTTAGTGCCTCAATTTCAACTGTCCCGCCTTTCAATTTTTTTCTCTCTCCCAATTTTACATGGCCAATTTCCTCTGTCTAAGCGGTCCCGGTCGTGGCTCCACCCCCTCTACTGATCTGGGGAGGGTGTAGACTCTCACAACTCACATGCCTCCTCCCATGCATGTGGAGTCGCCAGCCATTTCTTTTCACCTGACAGCGAGGAGTTTCACTGGAAGGACGTAGCTCGTGCAGACAGAGTTCCCCCCAGTTCCCCTCCCCTCTGAACAGGACTCCCCAACTACACTAGTGCAGCGACCAGGGCACATAACCCTTTTACGGTTTCCCACCTGCAGACACGACCAATTGTGTGTCTGCCCGACCAAGCCGGAGGTAACACGGGGCGCGAACCTGCGGCCCCCCCGTGTTGGTGGTGAGGGAATAGACTGCTGCGGCTACACCCCAGGCACCCCCACTTCCAACTGTTTGTTTCCTCTAGTGGGAGCCGTGGCTAGTGTAGTGCTTGCCTAAGCAGGTAACCGCATGATGCGAGTTAAAAGGTCAATGCCTCACAAAGCACCTGAGACCTTGAGACACACACACACACATGCACACACACACACACACACACACACGCACGCACACACACACGCACACACACACACACACACACACACACACGCATGCATGCATGCACACACACACACACACACACACACACAAGCTAAGTGGAAATAGAAACAAGACAGCTGACATCGGGGGGCGGGCGGTGGTGGTTTCCATAACTCATTTATGAGCCAATTACTGTATCAAAGCAATTTTCTCCAAAGAACAATATGTGTGTGTGCTGATGTATAGCAACGTCTTTTCTCATACACTGATTTCTCCCAGCTATTTGTACCTGCCGGTTTAACTGAGGTGATTGGTTTAACTGCTATCCACCTTATTTTTGAATCTCCCGCTGTAAAATGATTATGGGTGCAAGGTCCGGTCTAGAAGGTGACTGATTATTGCAGCTTTTTTAATGTTACCTGTTGGCAGAGGGTCTGCGATGCTCGTACTCAGCGCATTTCCTTGTTAAACTCACAAAGAAACAACACTCGTTTGACGACTTATTTGAGGGAATGGAATAATGTTATCTATCATTATGTGCTAACCTGTTGCTCTTTGAACAACTCGGGATAGCCTATTTATCGGCGAGATGTTTGACCAAGCTGGACCTGATTGGCTCCCTTCGCCTGCAGCTTTGAAACATCGTTTACAGACGGGCTATGTTGTGTCTGTCTCTCCAACGTAACGGGGGGAGGGGGCTGGGAGGATTACACCGGAAGAAGCGCCCATATTTCACGTAAGGCATCATGGCAGCTAGAAATAAGGTGGATAGGCCCGTTGATTCTCTTGAGATGATTGGTTTAACTGCTGTAGGCCTGTTGGTTCTCATGAGATGATTGGTTTAGCTGCTGTAGGCCTGTTGGTTCTCATGAGATGATTGGTTTAGCTGCTGTAGGCCTGTTGGTTCTCATGAGATGATTGGTTTAACTGCTGTAGGCCCGTTGGTTCTCATGAGATGATTGGTTTAACTGCTGTAGGCCCGTTGGTTCTCATGAGATGAATGGTTTAACTGCTGTAGGCCTGTTGGTTTTCATGAGATGATTGGTTTAACTGCTGTAGGCCTGTTGGTTCTCATGAGATGATTGGTTTAACTGCTGTAGGCCTGTTGGTTTTCATGAGATGATTGGTTTATGCTGTAGGCCTGTTGGTTCTCATGAGATGATTGGTTTAACTGCTGTAGGCCTGTTGGTTCCCATGAGATGATTGGTGCTGTAGGCCCGTTGGTTCTCATGAGATGATTGGCTCGACTTGAGATCAATTCTGGGGGTGTTTCCTCTGAGGTCATTAGCTCTCCCAGCCAGTCCACTTCCCTAATGAGAATGAAAACGCCCTGAGCCTGAGTCAATTATTTAGCTTCTTAATGGCCAAATTGGCTGATTTGACCATGGAAGGAGGAAGAGGGATGATTGAGGCGCCGCAAGATGAGACGTCAGCTCACATTTTAACTTGGGAAAACGTTTTTCAAAACAAGGTCTGTCATAGGAGCAAGACTACAAGGTGACAATATGCAAATGTTTCGCACTTGCCAACTATAATTAGGGTGAGATGCTTGCTACAAAGTTAGGCATGAAGGACTGCATGTGAGTCGCACTCAAATCCCTTGTTGCACCAACTGAAGGTTAGTTGTGGAGAGAGAAGACGACACAAAGCTGTATTTATTTTCTATTGTGTTCTTGCTGGACGAGCATGTGTGTGAGATATGTTTGGGTGAGTACTGGTTTACTCGCTTATTCTATTTTAAGTAGATCTTTAGTAGCCTAGAGCGGTGGTTCCCAATCTTTTTGGCCTGTGTGTGACCCCATAAAATAAAGCAAAGTCTACCTGGGACCCCTTGTCACATGTTGCATTATCTACTAGTTAAGATACTGATTATTGTCTTGATTAACCGGTTGTTTCGTCCATAAAATGTTATCAGAAAATAGTGAACAATATCTGTTTACGTTTTTAAGTTCCCCACACTCCAAGGTTACGTCATCAAATGTCTAAAACCCAAATATATTCAGTTTATCATCATGTTCCACAAAGATATTCAAATTATCATTATGTTGGACAAAAAACAACAATAAAATCATCACATTTGAGAAGCTGATTTTTTTTGTACTGTTTTTACTAAAAGCAATTACTCAGTTATCAAAATAGTTGCAGATTAATCTTCTACTGATCGACAAATCTACTAACTTTGCAGCTCTAGAAAGAGGATTTTTTTTTTTTTTTTTTTAACACGTTCACTGCCAATGACGAGTTGACTCGTCAAACACAATCCAACCGTTCACTGCCAATGACGAGTTGACTCGTCAAAAAATATATATATATTTTTTTGACGGTGCTACGTGGATCAATGTCCCCCACGTCTCCTATAAAAATATTGGAAGTATTGAATGTGTATAATCTATTTTACCGACCAACTAAGTGGCGACAGTGCTCTCCCGACAGAGAGAAAGCCAACCAAAAACAGCCGCGGGAGCAAGCCATTCTCAAGGAAATGGCTTGGCGATTTTACAGTCATCAGTCACCAGACTCGCCCGAGAGCGGCCGCGCCAGCAGCAGCACACAGAGAGCGGAGAGCGGTGCTGGCGTGGGGGATTGCAAATTTGCATAATAGATTATGGGTGAAACACACTTTGAAACACCCGCAGAAAGGCCAGAATCGCACGCATTCCGAAAACCCAGAAACGAACGAGCCTCATTCTCATACTGTAGGCGAAAACGCTTTCACGCTGCTGCACACCGGCGCACAACGGTGGGGGATTCCAAAAATAGACTGGGTGGGCAGCATAAAGCCTAGAATCGCACAAAGCTTCATCAAAGCTCTCAACCGAAAATCCAAGAAACGATTGAGTCCCATCCACAGTCCACACTCGCCGACGAGGGGCCGCCAGAGAGGGAGGCTGCTCACTGCTCAGACAGGCAGGAGAAACTGGCTTGTGACAAACGCCACCAGACACGCCCACGGAGGGAGGAGTTTAAAGGAGAGGGTGTTCAGAACTATATTGTTCAGATGTCTGATCTCTCACTGATGCCAAAAATAAATGGTTAAAGTGACTGTTCTGCCTGTTTGATTGAATTTCACAAAACTGCGATTATCTCAGCTTCCTGTCTCACACGCTGAAACCATGCTGTACTCAACGGCTAATATCTACATAACTACTAACTCTACAAACTAACTCTTTTAGACAGAGAAAGCACACATTCTATTAGTACTTTTGTGAACTTCGTGCTCACAAAGTCCAAGCAGAAAATTATCCTCGGCTCTTGTAAAATGAGCCAGAATCCTCAAAAAACGGCTTGGCAGAAGCTACCTACAGTAAAAAAAAAATGGCTGGCAGTGAATGTGTTAATAACTTTTAGAGGCTTTAGGCAGTAAAATACAGAAATCAAGAAGAAATAAAGGTAACATTTAGAAGAAGGCTTGAAAAAATAATAATCATAATTTTATGTCGAAAATGTTGTTTTCTGTATCCTATCCTGTCCTATCTCACGACCCCTTTGATGAATCCAGGTTGGGAACCACTGGCCTAGGGTATGGTGCACAGTGCAGGCATGCTATAGTGGGGTTTAGGGTATGGTGCACAGTGCAGGCAGGCTATAGTGGGGTTTAGGGTATGGTGCACAGTGCAGGCATGCTATAGTGGGGTGTAGGGTATGGTGCACAGTGCAGGCCTGCTATAGTGGGGTTTAGGGTATGGTGCACAGTGCAGACATGCTGTAGTGGGGTTTAGGGTATGGTGCACAGTGCAGGCATGCTATAGGGGGCTTTAGGGTATGGTGCACAGTGCAGGCTATAGTGGGGTGTAGGGTATGGTGCACAGTGCAGGCATGCTATGGTGGGGTTTAGGGTATGGTGCACAGTGCAGGCATGCTATGGTGGGGTTTAGGGTATGGTACACAGTGCAGACATGCTATAGTGGGGTTTAGGGTATGGTGCACAGTGCAGGCATGCTATAGTGGGGTTTAGGGTATGGTGCACAGTGCAGACATGCTATAGTGGGGTTTAGGGTATGGTGCACAGTGCAGGCATGCTATAGTGGGGTTTAGGGTATGGTGCACAGTGCAGACATGCTATAGTGGGGTTTAGGGTATGGTGCACAGTGCAGGCATGCTATAGTGGGGTTTAGGGTATGGTGCACAGTGCAGGCATGCTATAGTGGGGTTTAGGGTATGGTGCACAGTGCAGGCTATAGGGGGGTTTAGGGTATGGTGCACAGTGCAGGCTATAGTGGGGTTTAGGGTATGGTGCACAGTGCAGGCTATAGGGGGGTTTAGGGTATGGTGCACAGTGCAGACATGCTGTAGTGGGGTTTAGGGTATGGTGCACAGTGCAGGCATGCTATGGTGGGGTTTAGGGTATGGTGCACAGTGCAGACATGCTGTAGTGGGGTTTAGGGTATGGTGCACAGTGCAGGCATGCTATGGTGGGGTTTAGGGTATGGTGCACAGTGCAGGCTATAGTGAGGTTTAGGGTATGGTGCACAGTGCAGGCAGGCTATAGTGGGGTTTAGGGTATGGTACACAGTGCAGGCATGCTATGGTGGGGTTTAGGGTATGGTGCACAGTGCAGGCATGCTATGGTGGGGTTTAGGGTATGGTGCACAGTGCAGGCAGGCTATAGTGGGCTTTAGGGTATGGTACACAGTGCAGGCATGCTATGGTGGGGTTTAGGGTATGGTGCACAGTGCAGGCATGCTATGGTGGGGTTTAGGGTATGGTGCACAGTGCAGGCATGCTATGGTGGGGTTTAGGGTATGGTGCACAGTGCAGGCATGCTATAGTGGGGTTTAGGGTATGGTGCACAGTGCAGGCTATAGGGGGGTTTAGGGTATGGTGCACAGTGCAGGCTATAGTGGGGTTTAGGGTATGGTGCACAGTGCAGGCTATAGGGGGGTTTAGGGTATGGTGCACAGTGCAGACATGCTGTAGTGGGGTTTAGGGTATGGTGCACAGTGCAGGCATGCTATGGTGGGGTTTAGGGTATGGTGCACAGTGCAGACATGCTGTAGTGGGGTTTAGGGTATGGTGCACAGTGCAGGCATGCTATGGTGGGGTTTAGGGTATGGTGCACAGTGCAGGCTATAGTGAGGTTTAGGGTATGGTGCACAGTGCAGGCAGGCTATAGTGGGGTTTAGGGTATGGTACACAGTGCAGGCATGCTATGGTGGGGTTTAGGGTATGGTGCACAGTGCAGGCATGCTATGGTGGGGTTTAGGGTATGGTGCACAGTGCAGGCAGGCTATAGTGGGCTTTAGGGTATGGTGCACAGTGCAGACATGCTATGGTGGGGTTTAGGGTATGGTGCACAGTGCAGGCATGCTATGGTGGGGTTTAGGGTATGGTGCACAGTGCAGGCAGGCTATAGTGGGCTTTAGGGTATGGTACACAGTGCAGGCATGCTATGGTGGGGTTTAGGGTATGGTGCACAGTGCAGGCATGCTATGGTGGGGTTTAGGGTATGGTGCACAGTGCAGGCATGCTATGGTGGGGTTTAGGGTATGGTGCACAGTGCAGACATGCTATGGTGGGGTTTAGGGTATGGTGCACAGTGCAGGCATGCTATGGTGGGGTTTAGGGTATGGTGCACAGTGCAGACATGCTGTAGTGGGGTTTAGGGTATGGTGCACAGTGCAGGCATGCTATAGTGGGGTTTCATGAGAACGTTCATGTATCCCTCTTAATGCAGACTCATGCAGTATAGTCAGTGTCTACAGTAATTATTAGGGATTCAAAATGCAATGCAAGAAATCAATGCATTTCGATTTTTTGTTGTGGCCTCGTCTCGAAAGTTTAATTTTTAAGTTTAATCTTGTATCTGTTGTCCTTGCTTGAGATCAAGAAAATGTCAAGCAATTAAAATCACAGCATGAGCGCTCTCCCTTCCGCTGTCAACGTGACGCCTTCTACTGCGCTGAAAACCACCGGCTCGTAAGCGTGATCACACCGGAAGATCTGCCCTTCAGTTTGCTTCTGATCTTGAATAAAACATGATTAGTTTGAGTCCGTTTGAGCATCTGGGTTCTGAATCAACAAGGCCTGGCTTGGGTTTGTCTTGGACCGGACTGAGACTGTTTCAACAGCAGCCCTAGGGTGGTATTTCATCCTGCTGCTGTTGTGTTGCCTTGTGCTATAAATTAGCGCAGGATCGGCCCTCTATTTTTTATAGCCACTATACTCCGACACACACAAAACTTTAGCCTCGCCGCTCGCTCTACATATTAGCTCAGGGAAAGAAGGTACTGGAGGATAAGGGCAGCTTTTTGATGCGATGACTTTTTAAGTCACGACTTCAGCCGCTCAAGGTTGCCACGCGCTGACAGGCGACTTGTGGTTTATCCTCAAGCCATTGAAGTGGGAGCCTGTCAAGGCGAACTCTCGAGGGTCCACTCACTCGCTTCAGTCAGTTGAAGAGTACGGCGGGTGAGATTTACACAGTGTCATGACAGCAACACAGGCCACTGCTGGCTAGCAGCGAAGCAAGGTTAGCAAGCTAGCACAGACTTCTGCAGTTGCAGCATCTGCAGTGTGTGTGACTGTATGTGTATGCCTGTAGAGTAAGTGTGTGTGTGTGTGTGTGTGTGTGTGTGTGTGTGTGTGTGTGTGTGTGTGTGTGTGTGTGTGTGTGTGTGTGTGTGTGTGTGGAGAAGAAGAAGAGCATATGGCTGCTGTTGGAAACTAGGGATGTCAACGGTTAACCGTTAATCGATTAACCGTCGCTAACGTCGTTGTTCGGTTATTGCTGTCGGTCTATCAGTTAATATTATTTTTTTTATTTTTTTTTTTATTTTTTATTTTTTGGACACGTTTTTTTAGTTTCCTTGCAGATTTTGCACAGTGTTTTGCATCATGCAACTATTTTGTTCAAATTTTGTTCAATTGTTGGCAGCAAATCGAAATAGGCTATATTTTGTTTAAGTTTTTATGCTGCAAAAGACAGTAGGCCTAATGTGAAAAAATCAAAAGAAATAACAGATTGTTGTTGTTGTAATGTTTACATAAACAGGAAATAAAGCTCTCAAAAATATATTTCCTTGTCATCCATATAAGAGCCAGAATGATTTTGGAATGATTACCTGATCAAAATGTGGCAATAAACTTATAAATTTCAGCAAAGCCAACAAAAAATAAAGGCATAATTCTAACACAAAAAGCATTAACATTTCAGCATCTAAATAGACACGCCTTGTTTGGGCATGAGCTCATTGAGTAAATAGACAAAAAAAAAAAAAAAATTTTTTTTTTTTTTTTTAATATTAAAAAATTATGAATTAACCGATAGGTTAATCGATTATTAGCGTCGGTTAATCGAAAGTGAAATTAACCGAAAATTGACATCCCTATTGGAAACACTGAGCCTTCAAAAACCTGGGCGGAGAACAAACAAGTGGAAGTACTGTAAGATGGGCATGGAGGAGAGGAGAGGGGGAGGGAGAGAAAGGGAGAGAGAGACCAATTGGTGAATTGTGAGAGAGATGTCGAGCGAGAGAGAGAGAGAGAGAGAGAGAGAGAGAGAGAGAGAGAGAGAGAGAGAGAGAGAGAGAGAGACCAATTTGTGACTTGTATGAGATGTAGAGCTAGAGAGAGAGGGAGGGAGAGAGAGAGACCAATTGGTGAATTGTGAGAGAGATGTCGAGCTAGAGAGAGAGGGAGAGAGAGAAAGAGAGAGAGAGAGACCAATTGGTGACTTGTACGAGATGTAGAGCTAGAGAGAGAGAGAGGGAGGGAGGGAGGGAGAGAGAGCAGAATAGGTGGAGGGAGGAGGAGTGTCAGTGGGAGAGGATAAGTAGGTTAAACTTCCTGGGCTGAAAATAGCTATCTTCTCCATCACATGGTAGACAAGCTGCCCAGGGGAGCCTGGCCACATACACTACAGCCTAGCAAACCCTGTCTATAATCTGAAGTGTCTCTCTCTCTCTCTCTCTCTCTCTCTCCCCTCACACCAATACATTCACACAGACAAACACATACAAATGTACAGAGGAAGAGGCAACCATCTCTTCCAGTTTTCACCAGAATGTAGCCACCATGTCTATCTAGGGCAGGGCGATTGTGCCGGCGTCGAGCCTTAGGGATGATTGACACCCCCCTTCCTGCTTTTTTCATGGGGGGGGGGGGGGGGGGGGGGGGGGTGTGCGTTCCGTTTGCATTTTGGTTCAACATCACAGAATGAGACGCTCAAACTCAGCGCGCGCTCATAATCATAGTCGGACCAATTAACAGACCACCGTTAGACAAATTGGCACAATGGAGATCTGAGGGACACTTTGTAGATGTGTATTGTGTGATTTACAAGTAAGAGTCTAATTTATTCCATTATTCGTCGGGCAGAAGCTAATTTGAGGCAGAGGAAGATTTTGAAGAGAAAGAAGAAAGAGATAGAGGGAGCCTGTGTTTGAGAGAGAGAGAGAGAGAGAGAGAGGAGTGCCTACTTGTCTGCTTGTGATTCCTCATGCATACAGTATGCTTGATCTCTCAGACCTCAAAAAACACAAATGCTTGTGTCTCCTTTGACCTCGCTCTCTGCAGAACACAGCAAATACACTGAGTGTGTGTTCTCTCTCTCTCTCTCTCTGCTCTTCTGGGTAAGCAAACATTCTCTTCCTCAAGGAGATGCTTGTCATATATCCCTTCACTCTCTCTCTCTCTCTCTCTCTCTCTGTCTCTTCTGGGTTACGAGGTGGTTTTGATAATGTTTCACCTCCGCTCTCCTCGCTCTGTGTGTGTGTGTGTGTGTGTGTGTGTGTGTGCGTGTGTGTGTGTGTGTGTGCGTGTGTGTGCACGTGCGTGTCTGTGTGCCGTATTGGTATTCCGTCCCATTCCACTTTCCTCTGGAGAAATTGGCTTCCTTTGTGAGGAAACCACTGAAAGGGATGCTTTGACTCTCTCTATTTCTCTCACTCTCTGCCTCTTACTCCTCTCCTCTATTTCCTTATCCTTAACACCTCTCTCTCTCTCTCTCTATCTCTCTCTCTCTCTATCTCTCTCTCTCCCCCCCCCCCCCCCCTCTCAATTCAATTCAATTGAATTCAAAGTGACTTTATTGGCATTAGATACAGTGGTGTCTGTTACTAAAGTAAATATTGTTACATATGTCATATATCACATACATGACAGATGTTAAACTGCTTCAAAGTAGCCTATTGCTGCCTGTATGTCTAAGACTGCCTCTTCCCGATTGTGAATCGGCCATATCTAACATGTTAGATATTTACAACCCGACAGGCGTTGCATCTTGAGCAGAGAGCCAGTAGTAGCTGCGTTTCCATTAGTTTTTCGCAAAATAAACTGGTCCGCGTCCACCCGCAGCCCCGCACAGAAACAAAGAACGAGGAAATTGTCATCGAGGTGAAATACCCGTGCGTCTTTGAACGGGACGGAAAACTAATGCTATACTGCAAAGCATGTAGCCTACAACAAGCGCTTAGGTCTCAGCTTCCCGCATCGCAAGTGTCCGCACGGAAAAGTGAGTCAAATCAGCAGACGCGCCCCTCCACAAGACACCTGTGCAGACGGTTTTCGCCTGGCCGTGCACAGTAGCCTAGGCCTACACCCCGAATGGACGCGGCTGTCCGCGCAAATATTAGTTAAACAAATCCTTTCAGTGCAAATGCATTATAAAAAAATAAAATAAAATAAAAAATCGAAAACGAAATGACACTACTACACCCGGTGCGCACACTGAATAGGCATTTTAAAAGTTAACGTCGAGCCCTGCTTCAAGGTGAATCTTCGGCATAATCTTCTAGTGTGTGGGGTTGCGTTTGAACAGACGCGATTGTGTGTGTGTCCCAAGATTGAAATGTTAAAAAATCGGCTCTCTCTGTCCTGTAGTGTGTGGGCTCTCAAGATTTTTATAATCTTCAAGGATTTGAAAATCCTGTAGTGTGGGGGTAGGCATTACTGATGCAAAGAAACCGAACAAAAAATGCAACCATTACTGCGACCACCATGGCAATACTTTTGTGGCAATATGTTATTTCAAAATATGTAACATCTGTACAATATACTGTACATTGTAATCAACAGATACATGTTGTTAAATGTGAACAGGGAAATGTTCATTGGAATAATAATAAGATGTACTGTAGCCAGACATCCAGAGGAATGAGCTGTTGTCTGTCAGACTGTTAACAGGCTGAGACAAACTTAGCTGCTGCCCACAGACTCTGCTCTTCCTCTCCAAGTATTATAGTTTCATTTCATTAGAACAGAGGGAGAAGTTTGGAAAGTGCTTTTCAGATTCAGGGTCATATTTGTGTCTTATTCTTTTCATAATTTCATGTAGGGCATTCAAACAAGAACTGTGATTCAGTCTCTGGCTCTGCATGATCTTTTGTCTTTAGATATTTTGCCAATAGAATTTGGTTGAGAATTGAGTGGGCCTGAAGCTTGTTGTGCGATACAATGTCATTTATCCAGTTTGTTAAATATTCCTCTTTTAATACAGAGATACATCGTTTAGTTTTGCCTTTGGATGATCTTTGAAGTTTGTCCTGATTTTCTGTCATTTTTTGTGAAATGTGGAGCGACTTTTCCAAGTGAGCCTGTCATCAGTGATGCTCAGCACTCAGCAGTGCTTGGTATTTGATGGAGGAGTGTGTGTGTGTCTGTGTGTGTGTGTGTGTGCGTGTGTGTGTGCGTGTGTGTGTGTGTGTGTGCGTGCGTGTGCGTGTGTGTTTCTCTCTTCTGTTGCTCCTTTTCTGTCTGTATTGCATCATATTGTTATGTGATTGATTGTTGATTAGTGAGATCCAGGTAGGCTCGTTCTCTACAAAGGCCCGTGAGGCGTGTGTGATGAAGGGCTGGATACACACACGTGAGACGTGTGTGTGATGAAGGGCTGGATACACACACGTGAGACGTGTGTGTGATGAAGGGCTGGATACACACACGTGAGACGTATGTGATGAAGGGCTGGATACACACACGTGAGACGTGTGTGATGAAGGGCTGGATACACACACGTGAGACGTGTGTGATGAAGGGCTGGATACATACATGTGAGACATGTGATGAAGGGCTGGATACATACATGTGAGGCATGTGTGATGAAGGGCTGGATACACACATGAGACGTGTGTGATGAAGGGCTGGATACACACACGTGAGACGTGTGTGTGATGAAGGGCTGGATACACACACGTGAGACATGTGTGATGAAGGGCTGGATACACACACGTGAGACGTGTGTGTGATGAAGGGCTGGATACATACATGTGAGACATGTGTGATGAAGGGCTGGATACATACATGTGAGACGTGTGTGATGAAGGGCTGGATACATACATGTGAGACATGTGTGATGAAGGGCTGGATACATACATGTGAGACATGTGTGATGAAGGGCTGGATACATACATGTGAGACATGTGTGATGAAGGGCTGGATACATACATGTGAGACATGTGTGATGAAGGGCTGGATACATACATGTGAGACGTGTGTGATGAAGGGCTGGATACATACATGTGAGACATGTGTGATGAAGGGCTGGATACATACATGTGAGACGTGTGTGATGAAGGGCTGGATACATACATGTGAGACATGTGTGATGAAGGGCTGGATACATACATGTGAGACATGTGTGATGAAGGGCTGGATACATACATGTGAGACATGTGTGATGAAGGGCTGGATACATACATGTGAGACATGTGTGATGAAGGGCTGGATACATACACGTGAGACGTGTGTGATGAAGGGCTGGATACATACCCGTGAGACGTGTGTGATGAAGGGCTGGATACATACCCGTGAGACGTGTGTGTGATGAAGGGCTGGATACATACATGTGAGACGTGTGTGATGAAGGGCTGGATACATACACGTGAGACGTGTGTGATGAAGGGCTGGATACACACACGTGAGACGTGTGTGATGAAGGGCTGGATACACACATGTGAGACGTGTGTGATGAAGGGCTGGATACACACACTCCACTTGACAGATTCTGCTTTTATGATTCTTTCTGTGACTCCCCACTCTCTCAAGCTGAGGTCACGCTAGATGTTTTTATATATTTTTATTCCAATACTAAGCCGGATTTAAATCCCACTTGACGTCTTCCAAACATGTTTGTTTTTGTCTGGCTTGTGTAGTGTGAAGTGGTACAAGCAGCAAGATTCCCAACTCCCAATTTCTCTTGATTGTGATACAATTTCATTATGAATCTCATATTTCATACTATACTATGGCAGCGTGCCGGGATCAATCCATATCCAATTACAAATTAAGTTAAAGAAGTCTTATATAAAATGTCCAATCAATGTTATTCTTGTAAAGGTACAAAATACATGTGCAATGACGTAAATGATAATTACATGATAGAGCTATTTAGGAATTGTCAAACGGGAGAACGGGTGTTTGAATGAGCGAAGCGGGTGATGTGTGATACCTCTTCCTGTGATGCATCTTTGTCCAGTCGTCACCTGTGAGTATCACTAGTCTCCCCTAGGGTTCACTCACTGTCAGTCAGCCTTTCAGACCCCCCCCTCACACACACACACACACACACACACACACACACACACACACACACACACACACACACACACACACACACACACACACACACAGCTAAGCTGTTACAACTTTCCATTTGCTTGCTACATTTGTCTGCAGGTGCCTCTGTGTGGGAGTATGTGTTTTTCCCACGGCGCTGGCCCGGGGTCAGAGGATGGCAAAATCAGGACACTCACTCACTCACTCATGGACATTTAGTGAGTATAGGGCCATAGAGGAGGGTCGTATAGAGTCGGGATGCGAGGCCTCTGTAGGGGGAGTGGCTAGGTAGGGACATATGGGCGGGGCCGGCAAGAAAACGGGGGGCGGGCTGTGAGGGAAAAGGGGCTGTAACTCGGGATAAGAAGGTGGTAGATGGGTGGGTAGCGGGTGTGGCTGCCAGAAAGCAGATGGCCACACTGCGCCGCGGGCTTACCGGGTTGCACTTGTCCGGCAGCGAATGACACCTCGCACAGTGTGATCAATCTTTGCGATGAATGGGGAGGCTGGCCACCCTAGGAGGCAAATTGAGGTAAACTGTGTGATTGAAAACGTAAAAAACAGGCCAAACATCATTTCAACCCATTTGGGACACAGCGGGGTGTATGCTCTGCACGCAACTTAATTTGTCTGTTCCGTTCCTCATCCTTTCAAAGGCACACCTGGGGAGGGAGGCAACACAGAGGTGCGCTGTACATCATGACCCAAATTGCTTAATTATGTGGCATGCCCTTGGACATGTGGAATCATGCGATAGGTGATGTTAAAGGTTTACAACTTTCTATTAAGCCTGTATGAAGCTACAAGCTCCTGCTATGCCTACAGGCTCTGCCTATAGGCAATAGCGCTCAATAGTCATGTGACGTTTCTTGCCCCAGAAGGGAATTCCCCGTTCGTTTTCTCCATAGACAGTTTGAAAAATCCTTATATAACGAGTTTTAAGGCTTGAACCAAGCCAACCAGTCTTCCTAGAGAATCGTGACTGACTATAAAACATTTCACTTTCAGCAAAAGCAAAAAATAAATGCAGGAAAAATGTCACACGCAGGGAAAAATATTGAACATTTGTTTTTCCATAATTGGTTAGCCATTTTACCCGGGCTCTTCAAGTCTGGTTGTGTCAATCACAGCGGTGCAGAAGGTAAATAGAGGGAATCTGACAAGGTCCATAGGTGCCGTCAAGGTGGTAAATATAAGTAAACTAAGCAAGTAATTAGTTTTGGAATAGGATAATTATGTTGCATAATGAACACCCATTACACAATTATTGTGTAATGGATGTTCATTCAGCTTCATTTGTCAAAGTATTGAATCTTCAAATTAGAGTTAATTACGTGTAATTAGCAGTCTGTAATTTAAAGTATGGGGGGGTGGGGACACCAACAGGATTACAACTAAGCAAGTGTGAGAGTACATAGATGGATACTAACTAGGGAGCATGCCAAGGATTCATTTTAAGCTACATACTGTAGGCGTAGGAGTTTACTAACAGAAATGTTTCCAAAAGTGAGGGTTTCCCTCCCTTATGCATTTCCTGAAGATCTTTCCAGGGATGCTGGTAAACTGTTACTTGTGTGTATGTGAGCCACTGTAACGCTCGGGTCACACGGGGTGCTACTCAGAAGCAGCGCTGAAGCAGCGCTGAAGCAGCGCTTCACGGAAGCTTCGAGCAGGAGCCTTGCCATTCACAACAGAAGCACTCTCTTTTCCTCAGTGCCTCGCTCGACGCTGCCCTCCCCCCGGCTCACAACTTGCATTGACTTCATACCTGGAAGCGCGCTGCACGCTTGAAAAATAGAACAGACGCTGAAACTATCGCTGCAGCGCGCGTGCTGCATGGTGTGGTGTGTGGCTGGTGTGATCGGTCTCGCCTGTTAACAAGGACGCCAAAATGAAACTGCCATAGTGCAGCGTGGCTTCGGCGTAGCTTCGGCATATGGTGTGAACCAGGGCTAAGACATAAGACAACAGAGTTCCCTGGTCCAACTGAGCCCATGTGATGCCTCCGGACTGTCACTGCTAAGTGTAGTACTAGTGATGGCCAGTGGTAAAGTGTTACTTAGTAACGCATCACAGTAATAATCACTTTTACCAGTAAGGATTAGTGTACTGTGACCAAGGGGGTAGCTGATAATAAATGATGGTCCACTTGAGAGTAAAACAGATGATAAAGCAGACTATGTTTTGGGGCGTGATTGACAGGTCGCCTGTCCAGTGATCTTGCAGCTCGCCGATCACGGACCAATAGCAGGCTGCACTGCGGCTCTTCTCGCAAAATCCACATCACTTCTGTCTCCAAATAACCAAGATGGCCACGGTGAAAAAGGCCAACCTCGAGGCTTCAAGAGTTAGAAAACCATGGGTGTCGTCACGGTAGCTACATCCATATTTAGTATACGGTCTATGACTGTTTAAAATAAGTTCATTTCCAGTAACAGCGTGCCAGGTACAAAAAAAAGTTATCTCCCTTCCATAAGATTATAATATCAGATTGAAGTTGAATTATCTGGAGTCTATACCCCCCCCCCCCCCCCTTCCTTCCCCTGATTGATTTTTAGGAGAATTAGTTGTCATCTTCTCACACTAGCTCAGATGGGAGATGGCAGGTGGAGGAGATAGGCTATTTCTGCTACCGTGATGTCATCCACTGAAAGGATGTCAAGAACATTGGACATCAGTGCTCTCCTGATCATTCCCCTGCAGTTAGCACAAGAGAGAGCGGACTGAGTTTTCTCCATTTTTCAAAGCAGCCTAAGACATATTATTGTGAGTTATGAAATGAATGACTGCTCACAGGAAGACATCAGAGTGAATCACTTGCTGCATCAGAGCACTGGGACCTCCACAACACAGTTTAGCCTCGATACTCTCACATCAATATCCCTCAAGTGAGTTTCAGCTCACTGACTAATGACCGTTCAACTTTCTGAGCGACAGTCGTCGTTGGCAGTTTGGGAGTTTTAGACGTCCAAACAGTTCTTGGACGCAGAGCAGCTCCGGGGGGCAGAAACAACCTCACTGCGGTTGAGGTTAACGTAAATAAGCAAAAGAGCCACAGGGCTGTGTTTGTCAGCAATAACCAAGACGGCGATGGTGAAAATTCCAATGCCGATGCTTCAAACACCCCCCCTTCCCGAAGTGAAGTGAAAAGCTGTAGCTCCTCGAATGGTCGTGGGCAGTAGGCAGATCTCCCCATGTTAAAATGCCCGACTTTGTAACAGGATTAAACATCTTTCCAGTCAGGGGCGAAACACGGTTTTGGTCTATATAGCTAATTTCACCTTTTCCGAACAACTGTAGTGATCGCGCAGCTTGCCGATCACGGACCAATAGCAGGCAGAGCTGCGGCTCTGGGAAACCCCCATCTCACGTGAGCTGCGTAAGGACTCAACCCGTTCCCTCCCACTCTGCTGACGAAAAATCAAGATGGCGACGGCCAACGAATCAACTCCAAACGGGAGACCAAAATCAATGGGATAGCTCTGTGCATATTTTTAGGTCAGTGATCGAAACCCAATGGCTGACGTCACTGTCTGCTTCCGTTTTTACTTAGCTCTATAAGTCACTCTGTCGGTCGGTCCACAAAAGGTTCACTCCACTATACAGCCGCCACATTTTTGCCCTAGGAGGCTGAAATTTGGCATGGAGGTCCTGTGTGTGTGTGTGTGTGTGTGTGTGTGTGTGTGTGTGTGTGTGTGTGTGTGTGTGTGTGTGTGTGTGTGTGTGTGTGTGTGTGTGTGTGTGTGTGTGTGTGTGTGTGTGTGTGTGTGTGTGTGTGTGTGCGCGTGCGTGTCCGTGCATGTGTGTAAATGAGAGAGAAAAGGAGTGAGAGTGAGTGTCACAGCCAGTGCGTGCCAGGAAAAGAAGGAAATATAGCGGGCCTGTAATGAGTGTGTGTGTGTGTTCATGCCAATTGGCTAAAGGGGGGCGGTGGGAGGGGGTGGATTTCCAAATGCAGGGTGGCAAAGGCAGGGTAGGGTGGCTGCCCCTACCATCCTGCATTTCGGAAATTAGCATAATTATATGGTCGCAACTATTGCAAATTTGTGCTTGCTCTTATACGGTCTATGCTTGCAACATCATGAATGCCTTCATGGCTGAAAAAGTAACACATTACAATTTCTATTTTTTTGTATTAATCTTTTGCCCACAGTTGCTTCTGAAAAAGTGTCGGGGGGTTTGCTCGGCCCGGGTACCTCAACCAGTAAACAAAACAAAAAAATGTTTGGTTCACTGAAAACCAAGATTTGCTAACTGCAGTGTTGGAGCTGTGGCTGGAGCAGTCGGGGGGGCGAATGGTGAACAAATGAAAGAATGGACCTTCACTGCCCTTTCATTGAAGTCAGTGGTAGTGTTCTGTGGTCAGTGAAGTGCAGACTGGGAAAGGGGAGGGGACATCATTCTCAAAAAAGAGTAGCCTGCGGACCGTGGTTCATTTGACAGATGCCGAACATGTCATTTTAATTTGTTTTCATTTTATTGTACTGTGTTTTACTTTTGAGCTGCATTTTTTATGAAATACAAATTAAGTTAAAGGAACACTGCTGATTTTCAACCAGCTTTGTGTCATTACAAAAGCAGCAGTATATCTGAAAACTGTAATTTAGCTGAATTACCCGCAGAAAGAGAGTGAAACACAGACAGACAGGTGTCTATTCAGCCTTTTTAGTGCTTAGCGTGCACAGCTGAAATGCAATCTGAATGAGATGCAAGGAAGCTAAAGGTTAAAAGGTTTGTCAGGCAGGATGGCTTGCCTCACAGTAAGTAAACAGCAACCCAGTCGAGGAGAAAAACTCATTAATTCCATCTTGTGACTCTCTCTCTCTCTGTCTCTCTTCAGGACATGGGTCCCAGCGGTATGCCCTCGGTGCCCCTCATGGTGGGCTGTGGGGTCTCCTGCACTGCCCTTCTCATCCTGCTGCTAATCTACGCTGCCTTCTGGAGGTGAGGACATACACACAAACACGCATGCGCACGGTCGCGCACGCGCGCGCGCACACGCGCACACACACACACACACACACACACACACACACACACACACAACAGTGTCACATGCAAGCATCTATTTTCGTCTATTGTGTCTCATCCACTTTTGCTGACTTTTCAGCTTTGCATTGCCAAATAAAATTGGCATTGTGTGTGTGTGTGTGTGTGTGTGTGTGTGTGTGTGTGTGTGTGTGTGTGTGTGTGTGTGTGTGTGCATGCACATGCGTTTTTCAGTGTGTGTGCGTGTGTGTGTGTGTGTGTGTGTGTGTGTGTGTGTGTGTGTGTGTGTGTGTGTGGTGTTGTTGGTCTGCATGTGGCATTTGCCATGCCAAATGAGGCCTAATAGGGTGCAAATGGCTGGCAGGGCAGCAGGGGGCGGCGATCGATTAGCTTAGATAACACACATAACAGATGGCAAGATCCAGCTAATGACTCTGCCACATCCAACAAGTTACAGCTCAGTCCATCATTCTGTCATCCTTACTTATCTCTCATGTCTCGTGTTGGACATCCACAACTGCCTCCAATTTGCAATCGGTTCCAAAATTCTGATTCCAAAGGAATCAAAACTCCAAAGGAATCAAAAAGGATTCGATTCTGCTTATTGATTCCTGAACAGATTTTGCGTGCAGAGCACACTTGAAATCCGACTTCCCACCCTAACATGTGGCAGACACGGACCATTAAAAGTGTTAATTTAAAATGTTAAATAAAAATAATAAACTGTTGATGTTTACAAAAGTGTAACTACAATAATAACAATAAACGACAAGCAATGTTATGATAATCTTTGAATGAAGCATGTGACCTGCTTTGACCCCACCCCTCAAAGAATCGGAATTGATTCACAGAATCGAAATCAGAATCGTTAAAATCGAAACGATACTCAACCCTACTCATGCCTCTCTCTCTCTCTCTCTCTCTCTCTCTCTCTCTCTCTCTCTCTCTCTCTCTCTCTCTCTCCCTCTCTGTTTGCAGGTATATTCGTTCGGAGAGGTCGATCATCTTGGTGAATTTCTGTCTCTCCATCCTGGCCTCCAACATGTTGATTTTGGTGGGACAATCTCAAACGCTCAGCAAGGTAAGGCACTCACTCCAGGAATAAAGCTCTTCATCAGGACCTTTATGATCAGCCCTACAAACAAAGCTGCCACATTTAGAAACAACAGGGAGCATCCAGGTTAGAACAAGTTCATATAATGGAGCTCCCAAAATGGCAGGTGGACATTTAAGCAATTAGCTGACTTCAGGCCAGTGGTATATGGTCATTATATCACAGATAAGAGCTGTATGATGCCATACAGTACCTGTGATATAATGAGCATATACCACTTACTGCCCTGAATTGAGCTATTGCTTTTATAAAACGGTTACCAAATATGGCAATATGAAAGTAATAGACAACTCAAATGTAAATACCGTAGTTAATAATGTTCCAAATAAAATAGTCCCTCTTGGCTGCCTGCACATAGAGCGAGGCAGTTGCTGTGCAGTGTAACGTTAGGTAAATTACAGCGGTCAGCTAGCAGCTAGCAACACAGGCTATCTCCGGTTTAGCTAGTCAAGTCAAGTCAAATTTATTTATATAGCACCTTTCATACACAAAGGCAATTCAAGGTGCTTTACAAAAAAAGAATTGAAAAAACAAGCAGCAAAGCAATGCATATATAAAAAACACAGCCGACAGTTTTAGTTAGAATATATACTCAAATTAACAAACATGAAACACTATTTCTGTTTTAAATAAGTTACAAGGCATTCTTCAGTATTATTATTACATGTACAGTCCATTTATTGGAAATGTACAGGAATTTCTTTTTTTTTATTACAGGCCGAATACAGGTTTATTCTGCCGGGCTGGAGAGAGGCAGTAGTTTAGTAGCAGTTAAAGGCAAGAGTAAACATAAAGGTCTTTAGCTTGGATTTAAAAATAGGCAGAGTAGGGGCAGATCTAATGTGTTCAGGGAGTTTGTTCCAGTTATGAGAGGCATAGTGGGAGAACGCGGCTTCACCATGTTTTGATTTGGTCCTCGGGACAATTAGTAGACCAGTGCCTGAAGCTGGTACATTTGGTAGTTGTAAAACACAATTATCTCAACAATCGAGCAACGG
>NC_139643.1:39649840-39684840 GCF_964638095.1 Poromitra crassiceps | reverse complement strand
ACCACTGAAACCGCTGTAGAATAACAGAGAAAGACAATCTCGTCAATAATGGCATACAACCTCTAGGGGCGCACAGTCTATAATGTGTATCTCACTGTAGCAGCAGCTTAAACCCTTGGCTTTGCGGGGAGGTTTGCCATGTCGATGAATAAAATGATGAAACCTACAGTATACAGGCAAATGCAGAGCTGTTCAGCAGGGCTGATGGTCTCCCTGTAGCCTACAATATAGAACGTTAACTATCGGTGACATTCCTGATATCATCCACTTCCATGATCTTTAGACATGTTGCAAACACATCCCAGCGTATTGGCCGCTCCTGCACATCACAGCACAGGCTAAATGATGCAACATAAATATACATTATATAAACTCATGGCATAAATGTGTTTTTATTGGAAAAAGTCGCGTCAAGTAAGCTAAAGTCTTGTTGGAGTGGACACGAGCGGATATCACAGACATCACAGTGCAACCGCGTGTTCCTCAAACCTCTCACTTCCCTATTCACGTTGTATTTACGAGGGCTATATATAGGGCAAGAGAGTATGTTGGTTACACTCAGGGTGTAGATTTCATTTCATTTCATTTTGTCCAATATTAAAATATTCCAGAATTGCATGTTGTATTAAAAATAAATATAATTTCTATCTAACACGTTAAGCCTGATTTTGTTTGTGTTATTGTAAAAATGTAGCCGCCGCTAAGCCTTCTGGGAAATATCCGATGAAGGGAGGGGAGGGGTGGATGGGTAGAGTCAGCTGTGTGGAGCCCTGAGGATGTTGTAGGCTACACGCTGTTCTCCGTGTCCACTTGTTGCTGACGGTGGTAATAGAGGAGCATTATATTTTGCTGCAAGATCCCCACTGCTGTAGCACGAACGTTACTGCCATGATTGTTATTGTTGCTGGTGGAGAGAGGTGGGGCTATGGCGTCATCGTTTCAGGAAAGATGCGTATGGGTTGTAAACACGGAAATGCAAGGTTGGCGTCTTCAGATTTAATCACTCTGGGACCCGTTTTGAAAAATTAGCGTATACGGCCAGAACGTATAGTCCCAGAACGCGGTTCCATCTGGACGAAACGGCTATATGACAAAAAACTTTAGCGGATACACCTAAAGTCGTCTCCGTGTGGACATGGCCTAAGTAAAGTAAACAGAAATCTTTTAAATTGATGCAGTATCGACCAAGATGGCTTTAGTTGGCAGCCGTTTTTCCCACATGCCCCGACTGCACTAAACGAGCTTGTTTTCTGAAATATGCGCTGTAGCCAGGTGCTTGAGGAATACATCAGGCACATGGCTATACAATATTTCAGCTAGAAACAGGGTGTATATGACGTATTTTCAAGTCAACTTGGCATCTCAGGGCTTGTGGAGACTTGGATTACACCAGGTGAGCAGTAAGCTATCCCTTTGGATTAATCAGATCCTGTCAGTGGTCAAAACAAGCGTGTTTAGTGCAGTAGGGGCATGGGGGGGAAAATGGCTGCCACCTGAAGCGATCTTGGTCAATACTGCATTAATTTCAAAGATTTCAGTTCATATTACTTACTTATACAGTACATTAAAAAAATATGAAAATAAATAGGGGCCGTGTTGGGGGAAAAAACTCCTTTAATGTGCATTGCAGATGAACAGACAAGGTGTCAGAAGGGAACGCATAGACAATGTCCTGAAATATGTAAAAAAATAAAAAACCACTTCCTTGCCTGTAGCGATGAGCTGGGATCTAAGGCGGGCTTGCGCGCCCGGAGCTAACGCCCCGTGTCAGCAGAGCACACGTCACACTGACAGCCTTACCTACCGAGCGCTCAGTCACTTTCAATCACACAGGCACACGTGCTGCGAACGGGACGAGCAGCTGTTCGCCCCGTGAATACAGGATGAGGCCGCCACGCTTCATCCGCCCTAATAAGGCTTCTTTTATCCTAACCCGCCCGTTTGATCGCCCTCTCGCCCGCAGGTCTTCCAGCCCTCGTTGTAGCCGTGTCGGTGGGCTTCACCAGAGCCAGAGGTTACGGCACAGCCAGCTAGTGAGTACCACCCCCCGGACCCACCTTCACATTTTGGAGACGCATTGCATTTTACACCTAACCCTAAGTGTTAGCTAACTGTTTTTTTTTCTTCTGTTTTTTTACTCTTCTTTTTTCAGTTTCTCTTAGAAATTAGCTACCCTTTTCATGTGATGAATACATTATTCATGTCCACCACACATGTCATCTGCATTTGTGCGCATCTCATTAACATGAGACATGTGGGGTTGAAGTGCTTGGGACAGCATTTGACACTAAAAGCTTCCACTTAAGACTAATAATCAAATTAAATTCTCATTGTTTGGTTGACTCCCATTGAAAAGATCTCCCACCTGTTCAATGGGAGAAGAAATCATCATTTATCCTCTTAAACAAGGCAACAAACCAGTGCAAACCTGATGCATATCTGAGAAGGATTTTTTTGAAGTGTCTCTAAGATCAGATGGGCAGGAATTGGGCCATGGATGTCCGGTCAACACCAGAAACCCAGAAATATCAGCCGTCTGTCCCGGGGTCGTCGGACTGATAGACCCTAGGGTCCCAGATTGCCTGTTCTGGGGCTGGGAGCAGTGAGCCAGCCAGGCGCTGTAACCTGGATTTATATTGTGTTTGTAACACAGGCTATTTAAACGTGCCCGGTAAGTTTCAGGTTTGTCCGATAAAGTAAATGATTGCGCCGCGGACTGCTGTCTCCCTCTGCTGGCAAACACTGCAGGGCACTCAGTCCCTCTTGTCCCCGACACGCCTACTTTTCAGCGGTCACATCAAACCCTTCCCAACGTTCTGCATCCAACAACCTTAGACTCTGTGACTTGTTTGGATGTGTGTGTGTGTGTGTGTGTGTGTGTTTCATAGAAGCGGCCAATTTAAAAAGCATAATGGACCATGTCCACTGGGCTCACCGTTTAAACAGGCAATATCACACAATATGAGCTCTTTTCGTACCCAATCTGAGGTGTAATTGATTCCCCCGGAAACAATTTGACTACAATCTTGAGTTCATTAGATGTTTGATTGTTGTGAATTGTGTCGCGGACAGTTCCCTCTCACTCACTCAAACATATTAAGCAACTCATTAACTCCACAACTGTATCTTACTCAAACTGGATACCCGCTCTCAGGCTTTTCGGCCATGGTCTGATGACATCACTGGAGGACAAATTCTAAACTCATTAAATCTCAATGTCTTTCAAATTATATTTTTTGCAATAACGTTTGGGGATATGTTTTAGTTGAGTACATAATAAATGTGTTCAGTACCAAGGGCCATGTTTATAGGAAGGGGCGGGGGGGGGAGCTTTTACCCATAGATTAAGTGTTTTATCGCTCACTTAAGAAATCCAAGTAAATAGGACCCTTAATTGGTTGTTTACTTGTTGTGCTGAAGCGCTTGGCTCTCAGGGACTGAGATGTGAGACTGGTCAGATCATGTTTTAGCTCCACAACAGTAGTCAGAGAATAAAGCTGTGTGTCGTGGTTGGAATATTTATTTTCTGTCTTGCTCTTTGTTTTTCTTAGTTGCTGGTTGTCCTTGGAGGGAGGTCTGCTCTATGCCTTTGTGGGCCCTGCTGCTGTCATTGTATTGGTGAGTTTCCCCCGCCCCCCCCACATGCACTGTTAGTGTCTCCCCATAGGTTGACCTTGCTGTCAGCTGCTTCAGATGTACTCTGTCATTCGTTGCATTGAATTATTCTACCAATGATTTAACATGTTAGCCTCCAGGCTTCGTTGCGTTAAAACAGCTGCATAATTGGCCTCAGAGGATTTCACATGCATGTGCACACAAGCATAAGCACATACAGTACATGTCAGAATGATAAGTTGATCAGTTTAAAATGTCAGCGCGGAAAACCTAGCCGGATGAAAGAATATTGTAACAGACGAGAGCTCGGGCAGCACGATGTGACACGGGGCTGGTGAGATGAGTAACAAGTAGGCAACCGTGAAATCGCACAAATCAAGAGAGAAAAAAGTTTTCCACTTTTTTTTCATATTACACAAGGTTACTATATGTTGAAGAACGCACTTAATATAACAAACAACTGTTTTCAGATCACTAAATACTTCTCCGAATGTTGCTTTTAGAAGTACAAACATTCAAATAAGCATGTCTTCTTCAACTATTGTCAGATTTCAATGTATGACACATAATTTGAAGGTTTACAATCTGTACTTTCATTATCTGTAAACAACTGGAAAAAAATGTCCTACTTGTTACCCAAAACAGCAGTCCCTGTCACATATTCCACGAGGGAATTCTCCATCTACCTCACCGGCCAAATATCTGGCCCTTATCACCACTTCACAACGCATGAGCCAATATGTTTCAGGCTCCGCTTTTTCTGTTTTCCTGACTTTAAATCCTGTGACTACAGTAACAGTTTCTTTGGCAATGACTGTAAAACACATACATTTTCTGTGTAGCAGAATATATATATATAGAATATAACGCTTTTGTTAGGATTGCATTGATTGGATCTCAGTGACATTTTAATCATCTGCGGTTGTCGCCTGCTGTATGCGTGGCTATTTCTAGGATTAGTTACTGTGGTGTCTACATCAGTCCATGGGTGGATATTTTCACCAATAAGGGTAATACGTCTGGATAGGGTGCTAAAATGTAGCTTAATTACTCCTGTCGTTGCTGTTGTGCATGTCTCTGCTCACGCGTTAGGAAAGTTCTTGTGTTTGGCCATCTGCTACTTGCATACTTATGCCTACAGTAGTTCAGAATCGGCGCTCTGAGCCCTCCGGCGAGCAGTTTTTGGAGCTCTGCAATTTATGGACTCGTCTGGGATTCTCCTGGTGAAATATCTTGTAATGTACGATCCCGTCATATAGTGTGAAAACCACGACGACACAAAGACACAGCGACTGACGACCGTCGGGTAGTCTGTCTGTGCCGTTACACGCCAGAAGGTTAGCATGTAGCTGGCAGCATCACAGGTGTGCCGAGTGATATGCATGTAAATGAGATGCAGGTCTCCCCTCCCCAGCTGATAGGCGCTGGTCCCCGGGCCTCCCGGTGTTGTGTCTGGGGCCCCCGCTCTTGCAAACAGCTGTAACGAGACACAGACCACAGACCTTCCCACAGGACTCGTCTCTAATTAATGAACCTGGCCCTGGGCAAATAGCAGAGCAGACTGACGCTGACTCACAGAGCCAGGGCCAGACATGACTGGCATGGCAAATAATGCTACCCTCACAATGTGAAACTCTGCACGCAGATACCAGCGGCAGCCGCGGCAGAAACGTATTCAGCTGCAAAAGACTTGGAAATTCCCAAATTCAATTGACCACATGAATGCCAGTCTTCGACTGTCCAGCTTCTCACTCAGCTCCGTGCTTCGGATTTGCAGCAAACTCTGTTTTGAATAGAAAATGTTCTGCACACGCAGAACGTGGTGTTGAAGGAAGTAGGGCAGGCATTTCAGTCCATACTGTAGGACCTTGATCAGGACAGATATGCATTACATATACAGTGGAGGTATGTAGAGTCAGTGTGAATGGTGTTTGTCTGTAATGCATTGACATGCACGTCAACACCAGCAGGAGGAAGCAAACAAGAACTGGGCATAGAAAGGGATGAGGAGAGGGAGATTATGGGAGAGAAGAAGAGAGAAGAATTGAGGATTATAGGGACATGTCACCAACCAGCATAGGAAATCTCCCAGATGGGCCGGATTTCTGTGTGGAAAAAGGTCTACATGTGGCTTAACTACAGCGCGCGCGTGCGCGTGTGTGTGTCTGTGTGTGTGTGTGCGTGCGCACGCACACGCGTGAATCTGTATCACTGGGTCAGTATGGCCAGATGTTTGTCAGGCTTCGCGGCGTGCTCCATATCGGTAAGAGAGGGCAGGCTGACTGTTTTTTTTAAAGGTATTCACCACAAACGCCACCCGCAGCTATAACAACTATGTATGAACTTTATTTATTTGTATGACAGTATTTGAATGTGCACCTATGTCGTTTTATATGATGACATGTATATGAGATGGTGTGTAAGCCCTTTGCGACATGCTTGTGATAAAAGCCTATATAAATATACTTGACTATTTACTACTCTTCACATTTACCTACTGTAAAAGCAGTAAAAGCAGTGAAAGTGTTTACCAAGTGCTTTATATGAATACTGTAATAGTAAGAATCTACAAATGAAAACACCCATTAAAAAAAAGGTTAGAATACATATCCTATAATACAATTGCCTAGGTCTGTCTGTTAATCACGATTTTGGTCACGTTTGTGCAATCTGGCAATCCATCGGTTAAAAAATTACTGGAACCGGAACTCAACTCTCCCGGCGGCCACACCCCTTTATGCTAATTTTGCTGACCACTTGCGCTATTATTAAGAGCACTATTAGTTGACCATGCCGAGATTACGTTTTGTGTCACGATTTGGGTCCCGTTTATGACATGATTAGTGTCTGTGACATCACTGATGATGTCACAATTTTGGTCTTTTTTTTTCTTCCTTTTTTTTTTAGGTTTGTCTGCTTTTATTCAATGTGGACACATTAGTCAAAGCGCAGCACATTGCATTTCCAAAATAAAGATTTTATTAGATCCTGGCTCACTTACAGTAAAATCTTGAAAGTTTCTCCCTTGTACCTTATTCCCCATAAACTCAAGGAGGGCAGGAGTGCTTTCCTTCAACCGTATTCCTCATAAACTCAGTGTAGTTCACTAAGAGGGCAGGAGCTCTTTCTAAGTCCTCAATTTGGCAAAATGTTTGGTGTGAAAATGGGTCAGCCAGTATCCTCAAAAGAGAAAGACATTCAAACCCTGGAGGCAGTGAGGGGAGGTGAAAGAAGATGCATTTCAAGCTCTGCAGTCACGGCCAGATGATCCACAGGGAGCTACTCTAGTATGCAGGGTGTAGTTGTAAGATCATGATGTAGTGAAGCATCGTCTGGTATGCAGGGTCTAGTTGTAAGATCATGATGTAGTGAAGCATCGTCTGGTATGCAGGGTGTATTTAAGATCATGATGTAGTGAAGCATCGTCTGGTATGCAGGGTGTAGTTGTAAGATCATGATGTAGTGAAGCATCGTCTGGTATGCAGGGTGTATTTATAAGATCATGATGTAGTGAAGCATCGTCTGGTATGCAGGGTGTAGTTGTAAGATCATGATGTAGTGAAGCATCGTCTGGTATGCAGAGTGTAGTTGTAAAATCATGATGTAGTGAAGCATCGTCTGGTATGCAGGGTGTATTTGTAAGATGGTAATTGGTAAATTGACTATTTATAGAGCGCATTTTATATAGTCTATCGACTACCCAAAGCGATTTTACATGAATACCTCACATTCACCCATTCACACACCGACGGCGTCTGCAGCCATACACGGCGCTGACTGCTCGTCGGGAGCAGTTAGGGGTTCAGTGTCTTGCTCAAGGACACTTCGGCACACTGCCGGGAGGAGCCAACCTCGAACCGGGAACCTTCCGATTCCCAGGCGACAGCTCTACCTCCTGAGCTAATGCCGCCCCTAGATCATGATGTAGTGAAGCATCGTCTTTTATTCAGGGTGTAGTTGTAAGATCATGATGTAGTGAAGCATCGTCTTTTATTCAGGGTGTATTTGTAAGATCATGATGTAGTGAAGCATCGTCTTTTATTCAGGGTGTAGTTGTAAGATCATGATGTAGTGAAGCATTGTCTGGTATGCAGGGTGTAGTTGTAAAATCATGATGTAGTGAAGCATCGTCTGGTATGCAGGGTGTAGTTGTAAGATCATGATGTAGTGAAGCATCGTCTGGTATGCAGGGTGTAGTTGTAAGATCATGATGTAGTGAAGCATCGTCTGGTATGCAGGGTGTATTTGTAAAATCATGATGTAGTGAAGCATCGTCTGGTATGCAGGGTGTAGTTGTAAGATCATGATGTAGTGAAGCATCGTCTGGTATGCAGGGTGTATTTGTAAAATCATGATGTAGTGAAGCATCGTCTGGTATGCAGGGTGTAGTTGTAAAATCATGATGTAGTGAAGCATCGTCTGGTATGCAGGGTGTAGTTGTAAGATCATGATGTAGTGAAGCATCGTCTGGTATGCAGAGTGTAGTTGTAAGATCATGATGTAGTGAAGCATCGTCTGGTATGCAGGGTGTAGTTGTAAGATCATGATGTAGTGAAGCATCGTCTTTTATTCAGGGTGTATTTGTAAGATCATGATGTAGTGAAGCATCGTCTTTTATTCAGGGTGTATTTGTAAGATCATGATGTAGTGAAGCATCGTCTTTTATTCAGGGTGTAGTTGTAAGATCATGATGTAGTGAAGCATCGTCTGGTATGCAGGGTGTAGTTGTAAAATCATGATGTAGTGAAGCATCGTCTGGTATGCAGGGTGTAGTTGTAAGATCATGATGTAGTGAAGCATCGTCTGGTATGCAGGGTGTAGTTGTAAGATCATGATGTAGTGAAGCATCGTCTGGTATGCAGGGTGTATTTGTAAAATCATGATGTAGTGAAGCATCGTCTGGTATGCAGGGTGTAGTTGTAAGATCATGATGTAGTGAAGCATCGTCTGGTATGCAGGGTGTATTTGTAAAATCATGATGTAGTGAAGCATCGTCTGGTATGCAGGGTGTAGTTGTAAAATCATGATGTAGTGAAGCATCGTCTGGTATGCAGGGTGTAGTTGTAAGATCATGATGTAGTGAAGCATCGTCTGGTATGCAGGGTGTATTTGTAAAATCATGATGTAGTGAAGCATCGTCTGGTATGCAGGGTGTAGTTGTAAGATCATGATGTAGTGAAGCATCGTCTTTTATTCAGGGTGTATTTAAGATCATGATGTAGTGAAAGGAAGTCAGATTCTCTCCCAAGCCCCAAAATAAGTCAATAGAAGCTTTGCATAAATCAACATTCTGCATTCAAGGGTTTCTGATCAGGCACTTTCACGCCTGCTTTGGTTGATCTAAAATAACAATAATATTCCTCCCGCTCAGAACTGAGCACAGTCCGAGTCTTGGGTGCAAACACTGCGTGATGGCTTGCATTCTCTCTTTCTTTATTTTACATAATTTTGGGCAAAATTTGCCCAAAGTATTACAGTTTGGGAATGTACTTTACTTTATTTAATTTGGCAGACGCTTTTCTCCAAAGCGACGTACAACAGTGGTAAAAACAGTACAGGTAATAAAAAGTCAGTCGTACTGTGTACGTAGAATAACAATCGAGACTTAAAGTGCCATCGTGCCATCGTGAATACAGTGTCATAGATAAATATCAGACATACAAACGTACAATCAACGTTAAAACTCAACTATTTCCCTTCCTTTCAAGTCATGCATGCTCATCAGTGTGAAAGTATAATAAAGTGAATGTATGATCTGTCTCTATAGAATGTTCTTCTATATTCCTCCTGTTCTCTGGTCCGATCAACCTCCGGCCCTCTGGATCAAGCTCTTAAGGGCCGGACTAGACTGTATTCTGAGCTCTCCCTCTGTTGGCTGTCTGGTCTCCTTACTTCTTCTTGGGTGCGTTGGGTGTTTTGAATTTGAAAAAGATAATGTCCCCATCCTCCACGATGTAGTTCTTACCATGTTGCCTGTATTTGCCGGCGGACTTGACAGCATTTTCACTGCCCTCCTCTTTGAAGTCGCTGAACTTCATCACCTCAGCAATGATGAAGCCTTTCTCAAAGTCAGTGTGGATCTTCCCTGCGGCTTGGCGAGCCTTGCTGCCTTTCCTGATGGTCCATGCTCGCACCTCATCTGGTCCCGCTGTGAAGAAGTATTCCAGCTGTAGCGCCGCATAGCCTGCCTTGATGATTTTGGACATTGCACTCTGTGTCTTCTGTTCCTCACAGTACTTATTGCTCTCCTCATCAGACATGCCCTGCAGGTTAAACTCCAGCGCTCCACTCAGGGGGATGACCAGAGCACCTGGGTCATGGGTGTCTACCCACTCCTTGATCTTTGCCAACCACTTGTTCTTTTTTCTGATGTAATCTTTCTCTGAGAGATTCACCAGGTAGATCATGGGCTTGGACGTCAAGATCAGGTATTTGTTCAACACCTCAATATCTTTGTTGTTCCAGTCGTGGCAAAATCGGATGTGTTTCTTCTCCTCCATCACCCTGTTCTTTATCTTCAACATGATATCATGTTCAGGTTTGAGTTTCTTGTCACTTCCCCAGATGGCCGTCTTCTCCAGCTTGTCCCTGATAGGAGCGATCATCTCCCCATCCTTCAGTCTCAGCTCCTCGTGGATGATCTCCATGTCCCTCACTGGGTCAATATGACCCTCCACATGGATAATGTCCTCGTCATCAAATGCACGGATCATGTGGTAGATTCCATCACAGGCACTGATGTGGGAGAGGAAGGCATTTCCAAGTCCCTGTCCTGCGTGAGCGCCCTTCACCAGGCCGGCAATGTCCACTATGTTGAGAAAGGCCGGAACCTTACTGGCCGGTTTGTGGAACTGGCAGAGAAAATCATAGCGCTCGTCAGGAATGGGCACCCTGCTCTCATTTGGGTCAATTGTGCAGAATGGGAAGTTCTCTGCAGCAGCTTTGCTTTTGGTGAGCACATTGAAGAAGGTGGATTTCCCAACATTAGGTAATCCCACAATTCCTATTTTCAGAGAAGTTCCAAAGCGTCCAATTAATGGAGCCTGTTTTGGGGCTTCTGCCTTCTTTGGAGGCATCTTTATACTGTAGCTGTTATTTGCCTATGGTGTACGTGGTGGTACTGTATTCACCAATATGTTCCAACACAGGGGTCAGCCAGTTACTTCCTATTGTGTTTACACTTCCTGTGACAGTACAGTACTAGTGACCAGGTAGAACAGACGGTGTTTTGAACAGGAAGTCATAACACAACTGGGTCAAGTGGATTGTGCTACATACAGTAAGGTGAATACACTCAAAACATCACTCTGAAGAGCAATGATTTTGTTCGTATCATCAGTGACCTCGCTGATAATGTCACGAGTTTGGTCGCATTCGTGACATCACCAGGGTATGTGACATCACTGATGATGTCACAATTTTGGTCACGTTCATGCCATCAGTGTCTGTTGATGTCACTCTTGATATGGACGGGTGGTGTGAGTCACGATTTTGATCAGCATTATTATTATAATAATAACAAGGACAAATTCGGCCCAGGACCACATGCGTATATACAGAATACACCACATTGACAGATTAGCTAAAAAGAAGACACATGATCAAACTGTCACAGTAATCAAGAGAAGTGAAGCAAAGAAACATCGTACACTGTTTCAAGCCATCTCAGCCTTCAAGGTTAACATTCAAGTTCAAGTTAATTTATTATCTGCTTTCACAGAAATGTGTTGTAATGTGCAACAAGTGCCAATGTACCAAAACATCAGAAAGTACAAAAAGATAAAAGACGAATGGGCACATACAGACTTGCAGCAATATAGAGTCCTAAAACCAGACATAAAATATAGAATATAAAAGATAAGGACAGCCATAAATCCACCTGGAATTTGTAGAAACAAGCAAGTCCAACCTATCCACCTCATTTCCATTAAATAGACTACCCCCCCCCCCCCCCTCCCGTTCAGCCTATCAAGTAATTAAATAGGCTACGCCCAGACTCCCCCCTATCTACCCCCCTGCTTAATAAGCAGGGTGATGGCATGAGGCACAAAAGAGTTTTTGGTCGTGTTCAGCCGACACCGCGGGACTCGGAGCCGCCTGCCCGATGGAAGCAGCTCAAAGTCCTGCTGGAGGGGATGAGAGGGATCGTTTGCTATTATTTTTTGGCCCAACGCACAGTTGCTGCCTTCTGGCTGTCAAGGAAGCCCTGTTGACGGGTCGACCGATGATCTTGGAGGCCATTTTGATCAATCTGGCCACCTTATTTTTAGCTTGCAGTTAGTTAGACTATTGTACCATACAGTGCCACAGTCTTGGATGATACTCTGTATGGTGGAACAAGAGAACAGCTGGAGTATTTCCGGGCTAGCCCCATAAGCCCTCAATCTCCTCAAAAAGTACATGCGCTGTTGCACTTTGGCACAGACATGATCCACCTGGATAGACCAGCCCAGGGTGTGGTCCACCCGCACACCCAGGTATTTGTAGGATCCCACCTGCTTTATAGGAGTGCTGTTGCTGTTGTTGTTGTGCTGGTGTTCGGTCGGCAATTGACCTGGCGTCGAAGATTACCTCCTCGGTCTTTGACACATTTAGTACCAGTGCATTCTCATCGCACCACTGAACCAGATTGTTCACACTGCCCACATCAGATGGAATGTCATTGCAGAGCTAATGTTAGCACAGCTGGCCTTCCCGGCATAACCAACACAACAACAACAACAACAACAACTGGGATAAAGTAACAGACACAGACACAGTATTTTCAGATTTTACCAGGTAACGTTACGGCGCAAACACTAGTGCAGGAGCATGGCCATGGCCATTCACACCCGAAGCACTCTGTTTGGCTCTGTGCCAGTCACAACTTGTACTGACTTCCTGTCTGGCTGCACACAATCGCTCGCAGCAAAATAGACCAGGCATGGAAAATATACTGTAGGTGCGGGCCACGAGCGACCCGCGCCACAGCCGGTCGGAACGGCCTCTGTTAACAAGGGACGCCGAAAGGAAACTGGCTGCGCTTCCAGACGCTTGGTGTTGCTTCAGCGTCCGGTGTGTTTGCATCGTTAGTCCAGCTTCCTCACTGACTTTTCTCTAAGCCCTCTGTTTTGTTAGGTTCCTGTATGCCAGGTGACTTGTAGCTCCCGGGAGCCAAAGTAAAGTATCCAGAGTTAGCTTAAGGTTAGCTGTTAGCTGTTTGGTTTTGGAGTCCCCGACACAAGCCCTAGTTGTTTCATTTCAGGTCAAGCGTGAGGAAGGGGTTTTAATTTGGTTTTAACGTTATGCCAGCTCGAGGAATATGAAGTGCTAGTTTAGTATCAATGTACCGTATATTAGAACAGCTGTTGTGGACAAGTTTAATCACACATTCATAAACCTGTTGTTCCTCTCTCTTAGGTGAATATGCTGATTGGAATTGTGGTGTTTAATAAGCTCATGTCTCGAGACGGCATCTCAGACAAGTCTAAAAAGCAGCGAGCTGGGTAAGTTAACTTCCTACAGTAACCCCTATGTGACTCACCCCCCCCCCCCCCCCCCCCCCACACACACACACACACACACACACACACACACACACACACACAAGACAGTATCTCCCACAAAACACACCCTGATTCCTCATAGCCGCTTCAGACGTGTTGTCCCGTTTGACACATACAAACTCATGGTGACATGTTCATTGTAACGAACTCAAACCGCTTTCAAGGTTCTAAACACACACCCACACATGTACACCTGTGCCCGCTTTGAGCACAGTCATCAAATTGTCCAATTTGGCAACGCAATGGCAGGACATCTGCTCTGTTCTGTTGTTTTCTTGAATCAAACAATTTTGTAATTCATTATCACTCCCACATTATGGGTTCCATCTCTTGCCTTGTTTCTTGTGACACAGGGCGACTCTAGGCTCAGTTCTCATGAGTCTCGATCTGTGTCGCTCAACTAGAGACTCAGAACTTTCGCCTCCTTTTCTCGTTCAAACTGGGTGGAAGCAATTTGAGAGTTTAAAAAAAAATGCATCGCAGAACCAATCCAGAGGCTTTAGGGTGGCCCTCCGTGCAGAAGGGGCGGTGACATGCAGAAGTCGTGCGCATAAAACAGAATCAAAGGATGTAACATTGCTCGGGACTATTTCCACTGTTTTCAAAAGTTCTCTCTGTGTGATTCGCTGTATGTATCTCCAGTTTCTCCGAGAGCGTCATTTCAGGTAACGTGACAAAGGGCCGTGGGTTTGTGAGCGGCCGTTCTCTCTGCCGTTCAAACTACTATCTTTGGGACTTCCGGTTATGGCGGCTTGCTAGGAAGACGCAGCCTTTAACGCTCCGCCACTTTCTGGCTTTATTCCTGACAAAACCCACTTTTCTGAAACAGGAGGCAGTGCCGTTTTTTGAATTAAGACATTGAAATGCCAATTACAAACGAGAATACACCGCAAACACGGACGAAGACGTTGCAATCCAAATTGGACTTCGCTGCGGGAAAGGCTAAAGAATCTGGTAGCCTAGCTGGAAAAATGGCTCCTCCGCCTAGCAGTGAGACCCAACACGAGGGGGCTAACGATAGCTCGGAGAAAATCCTGGCTGCCATAGGCACGCTGAAGACGGACTTCACCACGAGATTTGACGGCATTTTAGCCGCAATAGAGGGAGTGAGGAAGGATGTGCGCGAATGCTCAGAACGGGTAACACAGGCAGAAACAAGAATCTCATCTACTGAGGATAACGTGAACGTCATGCAAGCTAAAGTGCTAGCCCTAGAAGCTAAAAACAAGAGCCTGGAAAATCAGCTTGGAGATCTGGAGACGAGATCCAGGCAATCTAATCTGAGGCTGGTAAATCTGCCCGAGGACGCGGAGGGAGGGGATGCTTGTGCGTTTCTGGAGGCTTGGATGCCTGAAGTATTGGAATTGGCGCCGCTACGGAATGGGATGGTGCTGGAGAGGGCTCACAGAATCGGACCAAAGAGGGACGCCAATGCACCCCCGAGAACTCTTATCATGAAGTTTCTGAACTACAAGGACAAGATGAATGTGGTGACGGCAGCCAGAGCAAAGAGGCGAATCCTGTACAAGAACCAACAGGTGCGATTCTACCAAGACTTGGCTACGGGAGTGCACAAACAGCAGAAGATGTTCGACGCGGTCAGGCAGAAGCTACGGGGCATGGGAATCAGATATGGCATGATGGTACCGGCTCGTCTACGGGTGACATACAAGGAGGCGACACGCATATTCGAGAGCCCATCCGACGTGGAAGCATTCATCGAGCAGGTGGAAAGAGAGAATGCGGCAGGCTGAGGGAAGCTACTGGTGGTAACGTTAAATGGCGGCACAGGAGCCATGTTTATTTTTGGGGTCTTATCACGTTCGAAACTAGATACACTCAGTGACTGAAGGCTGTTCTTATTTTCTTCAAGTAATTGGACCTGATGATTATTTAATAGTTGGGTCTGTTTTTTGTTTTTGCTTTTTGAAAACGCAACACCAGCATAACATTTGAAAGTGACAAGGTAAACTTGGCTAAACCCAGAAGTGGCGATTTTATTGTAAGCTGAGAACACAGAGTGTGGTTGGTCGGACTGGCCATAACTAGCTGTGACTTGGAATATTATTATTTGATTTTTTACGGACTTGGCTACACTTTTTGAGGATTCGACTTGGAGAAACGTTTTGGAGTCAAGCTGCCCGAAATGTTTGCCTCCATTTCCTGAACAATGACACTGGGTTCGGCTGGTATTCTGATGGCGTACTTTTATTTTGAAACCGTATGGGAAGTGAGTTACGGATTTACACTTGCACTTTTACACTTTCGTAAACTAGTAGCCTATGCATAGACACTGGAGTGGTAAGCAAGGCAAAGAGGAGGACACCGGATTTATTTTTGTTTACAGCCTTTAGACAGGTGGATGTTTATTTATATATACTATTGTTGTTATGGATGATAGCCTGGGTCTACGTAAAATATGTTGGCTTTTCCAGGGCTTAGTGTACATATGTATACGTAAAATGTGGGGTTTGTTTTTTCTTTTCCTATAACATTGGCGGAGAGTAAAAGGCAGTTAGTTAGAGAGAAGCATAGTCGGGCTGACTCACTCGGAGTGGTCTGTTGCTGTAAAGGGAAGTCTCAACAGGAGGAGGGGGGGTTACCTTTAAAGGTAGATTTGTATGGGGTCAGGGGTTAAGAGTTCACAATGGGTCTATGTCAGTTTTATTTGTGTTTGTCTTGATTGTAATGGCTATGACAGGCTGGGGAAGTTTATCATCGGTTTTCTAAAAAATGTCTAGTACACTAAAAACTAAAATTACATCGTGGAATTGTAGAGGGCTACAAAAAATCAAGAAGGTTAAACAGGTTATGAATAGGATTAAGGCAATGCAATCTAGTATCGTGTTTCTTCAAGAAACGCATTTGATGCATAAAGATGAGTTGAAGGTGAAGAGAAGGTGGAGAGGCAAAGTCTTCTCAGCTCCGTTTACTTCACAGGCAAGAGGTGTAATGATTTTGATTCATGAGTCAATTCCACTACAGGTGAATAAGATAATTAAGGATAAGAGGGGACGATATCTTATTATAAAGGGGATGATTCTGAACGAGCAATTGATTTTGGCAAATATTTATGGGCCAAACAATGATGACCCGATGTTTTTCCAAAACCTGTTTCTTACTCTATCTACTATTCCTGGTAGTTGTGTGATAGCAGGTGACTTCAATTGCACCTTGAAGCCAGAGATGGACAGGAGCTCGGGAGTTGATCAATCTCATACTCGATCTAGGGAGGTAATTCACCACTTCATGAAAGAAATGAACCTGATAGATATTTGGAGGGAAAATAATCCAAATGACAAAACTTTTTCGTGTTACTCTGGTACACATCAATCTTACTCACGTATTGATTTTTTCCTGATATCAGCAGGTTTAAAACATAGAATCAAAGATTGCTTATACAGTATGACGCCATACTAATATCGGATCATGCACCAAATTCATTAGTGTATCAAGACCCCAATTTAGTGAGAGATGTCCCTAGGTGGCGCTTTAAGCAAAAATGGTTGGCGGATCCTGGCTTTGTCACATTTTTGGAGGAACAAATACAATTTTATTTTGAAACAAATACAACAGAAACATCGGCAAGTTATAGATGGGAGGCTTTTAAAGCTTTTATTAGGGGCCAAATAATCAACATAACTAGTTCTAAAGCTAAGCAGACGTATCAGAAGACAAAGGCATTGGAAATAGAAATTAAGACATTGGAAAAAGAATACTTTCAATCAGGTTCCCCTGGAGTTCACCAAAGATTGCTCCTGATACGGTCACAATATAATGAACAATCGGCATCAAAAGCAATGGCCAGTCTTTTAAGACTTAGACAAACATTCTATGAGCAGGGAGAGGCGTCTGGGAAGGTGCTGGCGTGGCGCATCAAACAGTTAGAGAACGAGAGGGCCATCATTTCTTTACAAAATAACCTAGGAGAGACTATTGTAGATCCAATTGGAATAAATGAAGCTTTCAGAAAATATTATGAAGAGCTTTATAGCTCAGAAATAAGCTACGACGAATCGGAATTGAACACCTTCTTAGAGGGAACCGATATACACTCAGTACCAGAAGAGTTTAGAGCAGATATAGATAAAGACATAACGTTAGAGGAAATAGCTATAGCAATTGATAGTATACAATCAGGAAAAACACCGGGGCCCGACGGATTACCAATTGAAATTTATAAGAAGTTCAAAATTAGATTACAGACACCCCTTTTAGAAATGTTTATTGAATCCTTTGAAAATGGAATCCTGCCACGCTCCTTAAGAGGAGCATTGATCACGTTATTGCCAAAACCGGGTAAACCAAACAACAAATGTGAGAACCTGAGGCCAATTAGTCTTTTAAATGCGGATCTGAAAGTGTTATGTAAAATTTTAGCTAGAAGGATTGAAGGGATAATACCAAAAATAATAGGAAAAGATCAGAACGGTTTTATTCGTGGCAGGCAAGGCTTTCATAATGTCAGAAGAATTCTGAATATTCTCCATTACCACAAGGGGGAGCCAGACACTGCTTTATTGTCATTGGACGCCGAAAAGGCCTTTGACAGGGTAGAATGGCCATATCTTTTTGAAATTCTGAACCGTTTTGGCCTAGGGGATAAATTTTGCAAATGGATAAAATTACTTTATACGGAGCCATATGCTGAAATATTGACCAATGGAACCATCTCAAATACTATCAAGATAAAACGTGGCTGTAGGCAAGGGGATCCGGTGTCTCCATTATTATTTATTTTGGCAATTGAACCACTAGCGCTGGCAGTAAGCATTCATAGGAACATCTCAGGAATAACTATGGGACAACAGGAGCATCGTCTGGCCTTATATGCAGACGATGTCATTATTTTCCTCAAGGATATAAGAAAATCTATCCCGGCCTTGATGGATTTAATTAAAGCATTTGGAAAGATTTCAGGCTATAAGATAAACACAACTAAAACTGCAATTATGCTACTAAACCAGGCGGAAATGAGAAATCCGCCAGAAGAAGCCGCTCAGTTCAAAGTGGTGGAATGTTTCACTTATTTAGGCATTCAAATAGTTCCATCTCTGGGGAAAATTGTAGATGTGAACTACGGACCATTGCTGTCGGATATTTCAAAATCAGTAGATAGGTGGTCTTCGATTCCAATGTCATTAATAGGGAGAATAAATGTCCTCAAGATGAATGTACTTCCCAAGCTGTTGTATTTGTTTCAAAATTTACCATTGCCACCTCCGAGCAATTTGTTCTCTCAGCTAAAGAAACTGTTTATCAGATTTTTATGGAATAATAGACGCTCCAGGTTGCGACTGTCGTTACTGTATTTACCCTATGATAGAGGAGGGCTTAAGTGTCCCAACCCACTCTGGTATTACTGGGCAGCTCAGCTGAGAACGATTATGTTTTATTTTACAGAAACAGAGGCTCCCTTATGGAGGGAGATGGAGGGCCATCGGTTGAGTCTGCCTCTTCCAAGTTACCTATACTCGGCTAAAGTTAAAAAACTCAAGAAAAGCACTGAAAATCCTATAGTTAAAAACATGATTGAGGTGTTGCGGCAAGTCAAACAATTTTTGGGAGAAACAGAGTCTCTTTCACTTTTCAGTCCAATATGGAGGAACGATCTTTTCCCCATAGGGAGGTCTGGGTGGTTTAAAGACTGGGCTGAAAAAGGCTTACAAAAAATAGGAGATTTATATGAACCAGATGGGGATCAGATGATGTCATTTGAGGAAATAATAGATAAATACAACATAAATCGCAAACAATTCTTTGGCTATTTACAAGTGAGAGATTTCATCAGAAAACAGCAAAATCAATCTTTAACTATTCCCACTATGTCTGCAATAGAAGAGGTAATGTTGATGAACTGTATAGGAAGAGGCATCATTTCTAGGATATATAATCATCTGGTAGGACAGTCTGCAGAGTCTTCCATGGAGAGACTGGAGGCATGGAGAGAGGACTTAGATGATGAAGACATTACTGAAGGGGACTGGGAGGAGGCATGTGATAAAGCACAATCCCAAACGTTTAACTCACGTCTTAAATTGCTGCAGTATAACTGGTTGATGAGAGTCTATGTAACACCAGAAAAGATCAATAAATACAATGGTGCCATTCCTGATTTATGCTTCAAGTGCCAAAAAGAAAAAGGTACACTTTTCCACTGTCTATGGCAGTGCAACCAAATCAAAACATTTTGGGATGCAGTAAGAAAATGTATTCAAGATATTTTGTCCATACAAATACCTTTAGATCCAAAGCTTTTTATTTTAGGATTATACCCACTTAATTTTAACATCAGAAGGAGAGAGAAAAGGTTTCTGGATATAGGTTTACTTTTGGCCAAAAGAGTTATTGCCGTAACTTGGAAACAGGTTGGTAGGCCGGGGATCGGGAGATGGATCTCTGAATTAACAACAACGCTGCCCTTAGAAAAAATCACATATATCATCAGGGGTAAACAGGAACTGTTTGACAACATTTGGGGCCCTTTTATTTGTTATCTAGAGAGGACAGATGTGGCCGGCATGATGGAAGCGCCTGGGACTGCTTGACTGACTGTTTCTGTTTTTATTTGAATGTTGTTTTTTGCTCCTTTATTCCATTGGCTCTCTGTATTCCATTCTAAATACCTGTACATGAGTCAAGATGTAACTGAAAAATGTAAGCTAAATTAGTCAGCCCCCAGAAGAATCATGGTCTGTCGGTGTGTTTTTGTTTTTGTTTTGTATGTCAGTTTATCTTTCTGTTGTGCTATCGGGGGGAGGGGAGGGAGGTGGGATATGTATGGGATGTTTGTATTGTAATTTGTATAAATGTGATAAATGAAAAACAATAAATACAATGTTGGAAAAAAAAACTACTATCTTTGAAAAGAAAGTGAGAGACTAGGGCGGCCCATGAACTGAAAGTCTTTTGTGGATCTCAAAATCAATGACAGATGGTAGCCTGATTACATATGGGTAAACACAGAGATCATGTGGATGAAACATCATATTGATATCCAGTAGGTATGAAGGTGATTTTTCTTCTTCTCTCCTTCTACATAACAATTGTTCAGAATGATAGATACACATAAACACACATACACTCTCTCTCACACACACACACACACACACACACACACAATGCATACATGCATGCACACGCAGCATTATATACATTCCCTAATTCCATTGCCGGTTGTTTGTCATCTTTACTAATCCAATGAGTGGAGATTTCCACAGCTCTCGAGGCCAAATCCATGTTTTCATTTCCATACACATTGATTCCATCTCTCTCTCTCTTTCGCTCCCCTTACATTTTCTCAGATGTCTCTCTCTCTCGTGCAAATTGAAATTGATGTTTTGCACTTAGCTGCAAGGGTTAACAATAGAGATTGGCTCTCTGGGGGGTTGATTAGCTTTTGTTAGCCTGTGATGCAATTGAGATTAAGCCAGTTAATGTGTACAACACACACACACACACACACACACACACACACACACACACACACACACACACACACACAGAGGCATGCCCTTCTTTGTTGTCGACAATGTCCTTCGCTGTATCCTATTAGTTAAGCGTTTTTCTTCTTCGACAAGAGACAAGAAGTGTGGTGCATGGAACCCCCCCCCCCCCCCCCCCCCCCACACACACACACACACACACACACACACACACACACACACACACACACACACACACACAGCAGTCTGTAGTGTTGCTAACAGGACAGGCTGTCATTAGCGTAATGTATTTCCTTATGAAGCCGTGGGGATGTGGCTGGCGCTAAGGCAATGAGCTGTGATGGGGCGCTAATGTAGCATAGCCCGTGCATAGCCCCATCATTCTACACTCGGCGATACACACATACACACCCGCACACACAGACATACACACACACACAGACATACACATGCATACACACACTGTCTCACTCATCCGAGTAGTCAACTGTAAGTAAACAAAGGCTGCTCTTCACTTAGACCCTCACAAAGCTTCATTATGCACAGTCACACATGTAGACGTAACTTCCTACACCAAAGAACTTCTGGTCCATTGATAACAATTGAAGGCTAGTATGATGGAGATCCGGCAGGACCTTCTGCTTGTAATGCAGAGATCCGCCTCGAAGGACCATTCTGTGGCGACTAGGTCACTGACCTCCTCGTAGAATCCCGATTGACCATCCACTGCTCATCGCTCCAACTTGATACCCCAAACCGCGGGGGACTTCCTTCATGTTGGTTAGCAGAGGATTCTTGGTCGTTGGATAATTTGCCTGACTTGTAGTTGTTAACAAACATTGTCCCAGGATTACCCGTCACGGCACCATGGAGGTCCCGCGTACCTACATCCCACTCGCCAACTTGATGGCTGTGTTGGCAAGCACCTCCTCCGTCTTCTTCTTGAGAATCACCGGCAACGGGTTTAAATTCATCTGGAGAATTAGGACTTGACATTCTTGGAATATCTGCCCCATTGTGATGTCATACATCACTGATGATGTCACTATTCGCGGTAGCTCCAGGGAACCGGTCGTCCTGATTGGCACTGGATTGGGCCCCTTGGTGGCCGCCCCACCACCAACAAGCACCTGACTGGGAACCTTTCTAACAGGTTGTTCCATTGCAACATCAGCACACAGCCAATCCACCATTTTGGCCTGAAGGAGACCCCTCTGATTGGCTGTGCTGTTGTTCGATTGGCCAAGGATGCGTTTTTTTTTCTTTTCCCCCCAGTCCAAAATGGCGGCATCGCTGTTGTCAAAAAAGCACCAGAGTTTCGACTTTTGCCTTCAATACTCTCACTCATGAACACACCTGGTATTGCCTAGTATTTACTTTATTTCTCTCTCTCCCTCCCTCTCTCACTCACACACACACACACACACACACACACAGAGTGCAGTGTGCTCTCGTCTATGGTACTAGTCCATCATTTCCTATAACTGTCAATGGCAAGGTTAACACTGTCTACTACAGCCAACAGTCTATTACTGTCGCTGTGCTACCTCGTCAAGGCTTTTGCCAAACATAGACTGCAGAGCACGCACACACACAAACACATGCACGAGCGCACGCGCGCACACACACAAACACATGCACGAGCGCACGCGCACACACACACACACACAAACACATGCACGAGCGCACGCACGCACACACATACACACACGCGCACACACACACAAACACATGCACGAGCGCACGCACGCACACACATACACACACGCACACACATACACACACACACACACACACACACACACTGGCAGCAGAATAAGATGGCTCAGGCCTTGTACTGTAGCTCCTGTCTGTCTCATTGTACTCTGTTAATCCACATAACTCTGCTGTAACACTGCAATGTCCATCTCACTCTCTCTCTCTCTCTCTCTCTCTCTGTCAGACACTGTCTCACTCTCTCTCTCACTCTCTGCACTTGCTCTGAATCAGTCTTTGTATTCTGACTGTTTTTCATTGCTGCTACTTTTTGAGATCTGTTTTTAATTTGCCTTTCTTTCTTTTCCTCCCACTCTCTCCACCTCCACCCTTTTCTTTTCCCCTCCCTTTCTTTATGTCTCCAACCTTTTTTTCTTTGTGTTTTTTGTGTGTGTCTTTTTTTGCAACCGCACCACCTCCACATTTTCACCTGTCATCATAACTGGAATGCCCCACACACCCCCCTCCCCTCCCCCCCCTACATGTATGTGTATGTGCGTGCGTCCTGAAGTGTCCCGGCGGAGGCCTCGCGTAGCCGACTGCTCCTGAAATGCTCCAAGTGTGGCGTGATCTCAAGCACCGCCATGTCCAGCTCTACTGTCCGCAGCGCCATGTTAGTCCATCTCCACCTCTCTCTTCCTGTCTCTCTCTAGTCCACTCAACACACAATTGTATGTGCAGGAAAAATTCAATGATGATAAATGGTTTTCTAACCTCATTTGATTTACTTTGTGGATTAAACAAAACAAAACAAATACAAAAAACTAAAAAAATATTTTGGGGGTAAGGGTAAAGTGCACATACATTCAGAACAGGTCATATCTAATGGTTGTTGTATGTGAAATAACACCCTAGAAAACCACTGTATAGACATAAATGATATGAAAATAACATGTTCAGAAGCTGAGATATGAACGTCTTTGTGTGATGCTTTGACACCAAGGCGCCAGACTTTGACCCCTGAATATACATTGATCCTCTAAATATATAATGTTATACTTGTAGTATGTTATAGATGTCCATAGTGATCACATGAAACCTAATGATTAGGACTATTGCAAATTCCCCTGGGTCAACCGCTGACTGACTGGATTACGCCCTCTCCGTCAGTTTCTCACTCTATCTCTCATTTGCTCCTTATCGCCCTCTCTCTCTCTCTCTCTCTCTCTCTGTCTCTCTGTCTCTCTCTCTCTCTATCTCTCTGTCTCTCTCTCTCTCTCTCTCTCTCTCTCCTTGATCCTTTTATCTCTGGATGCTGGTGATGATGCAGGGTGGCATCCAGAATTGTCTGCATGAAAACAAACTAATGAGAGGAAAAGTCACCTGCACAACAAGCCGCCGCCATTGAACGAGAGCGCGTTTTGATCCAAAGTGGGTTTCCTCAAGTTTTATAGAGCAGACCTGTCCTGGGTCTTACAGAGCAGACCTGTCCTGTCCTGGGCTTACAGAGCAGACCTGTCCTGGGTCTTACAGAGCAGACCTGTCCTGGGTCTTACAGAGCAGAGCTGTCCTGGGTCTTACAGAGCAGAGCTGTCCTGTCCTGGGTCTTACAGAGCAGCCCTGTCCTGGGTCTTACAGAGCAGACCTGTCCTGGGTCTTACAGAGCAGAGCTGTCCTGGGTCTTACAGAGCAGAGCTGTCCTGGGTCTTACAGAGTAGACCTGTCCTGGGTCTTACAGAGCAGAGCTGTCCTGGGTCTTACAGAGCAGACCTGTCCTGGGTCTTACAGAGCAGACCTGTCCTGGGTCTTACAGAGCAGACCTGTCCTGGGTCTTACAGAGCAGACCTGTCCTGGGTCAAACCGTATTTGTGTTTACTTTAACCTGATTGGTGTGTCAGATAGGTGAGGTTTACTCCATCAGGGAGCAATTCAGGTAGTGTCAGGCAAGTTGTCAATCACATAAATTGTCGCTAAACTGGCTTCCAAACACTAGACTCTAAACGTCTTTTAACTCCACCTATGCATCTTATCAAATGACCACAATATAGGCTTAAATGACAAATGAGGACCATTACAACGTTCAATAAAATCACAGTCGAAATCTATTTGATAGCAGTGTAGCTTTACCTTTACCTTTTCTCTCCTTCATAAAGCGCACTGGCATTATAATGAATGCACTGATACATCACTTATTATACATGCGGCAATAAAGTGATCGTTTGGGTTCAGAACAAAAGCAAAGGGAGTAACATCATAGCAGCTAACCATGACAACCAATACTGCCAAGTGATTGATCATGAACCCACACAGGTACTGTAGGTGTGTGCCTAAAACCTATACAGTAAATGGGACAGCAAAGTGAGGCAGCAAAACTCCCACTGTCCTCTCTTGCAGTGTTTCAGAACTAAACTTAAGTTTAATATCAACCGAACCATCACTTACCTTACTTATTGAGTGGTGGCGTTTTACACTGGCCCATTGTGATTTTATTTTTATGGCCTGGTAAGTGTGTCTGCTGATGGGCGAGCAGTTGTCATGGTGCTCTGTTCAGTGCAGCCAGGCTCTTCAGATGAAAGACTTTCCTCCTGCGTTACATATAGCCCAAGCAATGCATCTTTTTAACCATGTCCCTGGATAGCCCTTTTGTGCGAATCGCTCATTATGATAGCTTTAGCACCCTGCTGAAGAGACATATCCCGGGTTCTGGCTTGTATCGTCTCTCTCACAGGGACACACTGTGACTGAGGGTAATATGAGGAAATTGCCCAGCAGTAACAAGCGCCTATCAGTTTTAGCTGTGTCATTGTGTATTTGCGGGAGCATATTGGGACTTAGTGACTTTCTCATCGCTCACTTCTATTATTTCTCCGCTACCTTAGACCCACCTAGATCAGTGCATATTGTCTGTTGTTAGATATGTCATTTAGAGTGGCTTTAGCGCTCGCTGCACACGGGATCGCATTGGGTTTGAAGCTCCTTCCACTGAGCTGTTAGACAGAAACTCTTATCGTTACAAAGCCGTCATCTGTCACCGTGCGCTGCTCGCGAATAGCATCGCTGTCCCTTTCAGCACCCTACCTTTCACAAAGGTTGGCTTTGAATCCAAGCATGCTGCGTCTATATAGTTCATGTGAGAAGTGACAGCTGTAAAGTTGTTGTTTCCATGCCTGGCGTCGACCAGTCACTGTTCAGCAATGCAGGCACTTGTTGTTTTCTTGCTCTATTAAGTTTCCTTAGCTTATCAGAAAATGATGTTTGAAAGTATGCTAATTCAAGCTGCCTGCCCCGCATTATTCAAAACAAAGCTGTGCGGCAAACGGCAAATGAATAATGTAAATAGAGGTGGGTTAAAGGAAATGAGACAAAAAGTCAACAACGTATTTCCCTTTGAGATTGTCTGACCTAATGTATTCATGATGCATTATGAATATATTCCAGAGTGCCCTTTACCTCTGCAGTACTAGTCAACAGATCAGGGTCTCCTACTGGACGTTCACACCAGGGAGGTTTTAGCAAATTTGCGCGGTGAGATTACGGTACAAAGTCAATGCGAACACGTGAGTAGACGCAATTTGACGTGAAATTTGCCCATTTGCTCCAGATGGTCAAACTCGAGCGAGCGAAGCTTTTTTCCCCGCCTTGGTGTGAACGCACAGTTCAGGGTGTCAATCATGTCCTCTTTCACCTCCTCCTTCACCGTTATGGTGTTGCCCATTCACATTTGTAAACCATATCTGCACCAATTCTACTCAATAAAGAATTAAAACGTATGGTCGTTTGGTTTGCAACCTTTTGGATTCACCCATCCATTTTAAAGCTGCATCAGACTGAATTGACAACTCATTGCAATTTCCAAACCCCCCGGGGGGGATTCCATTTTCCCTAACCAATCAGTGAGACTAACGTATCCAACTGAATATAATCCAGTCAGGAGATTGCAAAAAAAACAACAACACACATTTCCCCTTTGAATAAATGCCTTCAAAGCAGAGTGCTGTTTGGATTGAGTAATTGCTACTTTTAATCGATTTAAAACAGCCTCGATAGCAGCGTCTATCTCATCTGTATCAGCCCCCATTGTTGTTATTAGGTCCGGTGCACTTGACAACAGCTTGACAATGGCATTAGTCCCGCCCGCTGCACTGTTTATTGACGCTGATTGGCTAATCGTTCGTTTCCCTCGGCACTCATTGGACTGAATGTCTTTTCAACCGAGGAAATCGCTGCTGCATGTCACGATGGCAGAGCAGAAGCAGCCAACTCGCTGGAGTGGGCGGATTCTCTGCTCTGCTTTTGGCTTTACTCTGCTATTCGGTTGGCCGTGAACCTATGAAAGGATGTGAATTATGTCTCGGCGTAGCTAGACGGAGCAGTCTGTCTGTCTGTCAGATGGACGGTTGTAAAACCATGGATTTGTGCTCAAACAGCATGAACATTTTAAATTGGTGTCTGAATCCATGGCGTTACACACACACACACACACACACACACACAAATACACTTGCACTCCTCAGTCAGAAGCCCTCTTGTCCGTGAGTGGTCTTCCCTGTCCCTGGGCGTGCCTCTGCCTATCCTCTCGCAGTCTGCCAGCATGGCACTGAATGTGCATCAGCCATGTAATTGTGCTGGATTGTCAGTCTCATAGCTATCTACATGATTGCACAGCACCGTCACGTTCTCTGGGAGAACATTATATTTCACACAGACCTCAGTGGGCCAATCAGTTCTAAACTGCCCGCGGCTGATACAAATGGATGAAGTGGATGGTGTGGACGGAGTCCTGGACTCATTTTCAGGACTCGTGACTCGACTTGGACTTGAGCACTGATGACTCACACTTGGACTTGGACTCGAGCGTTCCTGCATTCGGACTCAGACGTTGGAGACGAGGACTCAGACTTGTTAATTGATAAAGACTGTTTTTGTTTGTTTGTTTTTTGTAATATGTAATAGGCCCTAATCATTTGGCATAAGAAATTGATAGCTACATTGATACTGTGACATTATACAATTTTGTGCAAGGGCAGGCACGTGTGTTCCACCTACATGTGGATTCAGGCTCATGTTCAGTAACTCCAAACTCGTACTCGGGTAATGGGGACTCTTCTTTGGTGACACTGACTTGGACTCAGAGACTCAAACACTCACTTCAGAGTTGAGATATAGTGACTTGACTACAACACTGGAAATGGATGTGACTCAACCTACAGCCTTTACCCTGATCTGGTTAGACTGAATCACTCCCTCCCTCTCTCCCCCTCTCCATCCTCTCTCCTTCTCCCTCTCCCTCTCTCAGGGCCTCTCTGTGGAGTTCCTGTGTGGTTCTTCCTCTCTTGGCGCTGACCTGGATGTCAGCGGTGCTCGCCATTACCGACCGGCGCTCCACACTATTCCAGGTGATCTGACTCACAACGTTGTTACGCGCTCATGTCAGCATCAGGACCAATCCTCCCACACACACACACATCTGTGAGCCAACACGGGAAAGCAGTAGCCGTAGTGTGTGACATTAAAATGCTATATATTGCACATATCGATCAATTCATTCTTTCGTTGGAATTATTGATACATGAATCAAAAAATTATAATTTCAATTAACGTCTGATGTAAAATGGATCTCCTGTGAAGTTCAATGAGCCTGGGTTCGTCACATTTGGTAATAGAGAGACACATCAGATTAGATCAATCTTTCATGGTTCCTCCGGGGAAATTGGGTCTTTGCCACAGTAAAATAGTAATAGTATACTGGAAAGGAAAAGAAAAGTCTAAACTAGAATAAATAAATAGATATTAACATAGCAAAACCAACATTAGTATGAATTGGCTAGCTAGATGTTTGCATAGTCCCCATCCAATCCAAAGATTACTGAGTTATTAACTCATTGAGTGCCAGCCACTTTTGGAAAACGGATGCTCCCAGTGCCAGCCCTTTCAGAGCGTTCTCAGTGATTTCTCGAGGCTCACAGAATATTGTGTGATATTACTATGTAAACACCGAACACGCCCAAAGAACGATGAGACTCTATTGTATCATCAGCAAAAAAAAGTTTATTGATATCATTTTCCGTTCTTTAGTTATCAGCCGGAGAAGATAGGTTGTTTTCAGCAAAAACAGACGTTTCAAACTAGAAGCTGAGATAATCAGCCTTTTGTGAAATGAAGCATTTCAAGCACATCACTGACTCTGAAGCTAATATTTTCTGATGTAGTGACACCTCAAAAATAATTTCCTTCAATAAAACAGCGAAACCAAAGGAATTTTGTTTGGCAAAATAATATTTTTTAGCTGCAACCAGCAGCGCTGGTGCGTGCGCAGACCCTACACCTTCTTGCTGGTCTTGATTTACTGCTGGTGGGCATCAGATATTCTAGCTTGTGTTTGTAAATCTGTCCATCGAGCCTCCTGCTGTCTGGGTCGGTGTTGTATGCTGCCCTGCGTGCCCCACCCCCCTCAACTGCACACTCCTCCGTGGGAGTGTCTCTGGTGGCTCTCTGCTGCGTTTGCTCTGCACTGAAAAGTGCGCTACGCCCAGCTTTTTCACAGCGTTCCGAGAATGATGTAACTTTTCAGAAAGACGCTGGTGTCGGCAACTAATCATGTGGAGGGGCTATCGCAGCGGAGACGGAGGGGCTCAATTGTGGCAGCAGATTGGCTGCTGTTCACAGGCACAGCTAACGTTATGCTTCATGCATATCGATGCATACCGATGCGGTTTCCGTTTCCCCATGACTTCTTCTCTGTTTTTTCCTCACCTTTCTCTAATCTGGAGAGCACTGTCGCCACCTAATGGGTCCGTAAAATAGCTTTTACACATTCGACATCCCCCATACTTTCACAGGAGATGCATCAGGCTTTGATCCACGTCCCACCGTCAAAAAACGCAATTGACGACTTTAGTCGTCATTGGCACTCTACGTTACTATTTGAATTGACACATTCAACATTGCATACATTGGCACTCAATGAGTTAAATGTAAATGTTCTCATTACATCAGTGTTTCCCAGTTATTTCATCATCTGGTCAAAAAGATACAGTAATCTAATGATGTGGGATGACCAACAAGCGTGTGTTCCCTGCTCTCCTCTAGGTCCTCTTCGCCGTCTTTGACTCTGTCCAGGGTTTCGTCATCATCACCGTCCACTGTGCCATGCGGCGAGAGGTGAGCCAGCTCCTCTCTCTCTCCTTCCTCTCCTCCGTGCAGCGGCAGACAGCACAGCCAATCCCAGCAAAGCACTGTGTTCATACATTTTTAATACAGCAGCGCGCGGCGACCTCAACGACCCGCTGTCGCTTCGACAGGTGGCAGGCATGTTGGAAAATGTCACGTTGGCCAGGGATTAGCGCCGTGTTTATGTCCGATGTTGCACAGACTTCATCATAATACAGTGTGACTGATAGCGCTGCAGTGGCCGACTGATCCGAGGCCGCATTAAAGAGATTACTAAGATGCTGTATGGAATAAGACGATAAGTCCCTGTCTAATGCCCCCCCAATGCCTATTTGCCACAGGCTTTACTGTGCCCCCTGAAATGCTGCACTTTAAACTCATTACACGTACCCTAGACTAGACACGCTCATTTGCATACACGCACACGCACACGCACACACACACACACACACACACACACACACACACACACACAGACTCCTCTTGCTATGTGGAGAAACACAGTCACAATCACACTAGCCACAATTAATCAATTTACAAATTTACAATGTGATCCATTTCCCATAACTGTAAATGTTTCCTCTTTGGCTGACGTCAATGGCCCGTCCATCAACATGCACACACACACACACACACACACACACACACACACACACACACACACACACACACACACACACACACACACACCTACACACACACACACACACACACACCTACACACACACACACACACACACACACATGCACACGCACACACACACACACACACACACACACACACACACACACACACACACACGCGCGTGTATATATCCTACAAATCATTATGATATTGAATACGCTGCATATAGTGTAAGTGAATTTCTAAATGCCTGGAATGCTTAGCTACGTTAAATCAATATCACAAAAGCGGGAGGGATCAGGCTAACGTAAATCCAGGATTTCTATTTATTTATTTATTTATTTTGGCGAATGCACGGAAATTTCCTGCTAGAGACTGAGCGTGTAAATCCTCCGTAGCTGCAGCAGAACAAGTGGCAAAGGGGAGTGGCACACCACGGGGAGGGGGAGGGGAGGGGAGGGGAGGGGAGGGGAGGGGGGGGGGGGGAGGGGAGGGGAGGGGCGCGGGGGAACCAGAGGAAGAAGGGAGGAAAGACGACGCAGGCGTGCAGTGCAAAACGATGGAGAAGGCAGAACAAAGCCAAGTCATTATGTGAAGCCAAGTACAGAAATAAAACTGTGTGAGGGGGCGCGGCGCCGTGCGACGAGCGCTCGGTGCATGTAAGGTGTTGTAGCGACTAAAAGGAGCATGGCGGCACACAGACGGCCCGCTGAGATCAGTGGAGGAGCGCCGAGCCGGAGAACGTGTGGGAGCCCTCGTGATTAGGCGGCAGTGGAAGAGGAAGGCAGAGAAGGCAGCTATAGGGTTAGATTGCCAGGAAAAGAGAGGGAGTGGTGTAGCAAAGAGAGAGATAGAGAGAGAGAGAGAGAGAGAGAGAGGGAGGGAGGGCAGGAAGAGATTGCATGCAGAGATCTATGGGAGGGAGAAGAAGTGATTTAATAGAGAAGCAGGGGATGATGGTCGGGGAGGAGGAGGAGCGAGAGAGGGAGGTAGAGAGAGCAGTATGGACCCATAGAGAGACCTCTTCACTTTGAAGTCAGAATTGGCTGCATCGGGTGCCAATACACACACACACGCACGCACACACGCGCACACGCACACACACACACACACACACACACACACACACACACACACACACACACACACACACACACAAGGCAGAGAACAGGGCACAAATGGCATGGAGCAGATAATGGACAATGGAGGGAATACTCAAGGCCATGCAGTATTCATCCGACGAGATGCTGCTCCAATCTCATCTGCAGCACACCCACACACACCACACACACCACACACACACACACACCTACACACACCCACACACACCACACACACACACACACACACACACCCCTACACACACACACACACACACACACACACACACACACAGATGAGACCACCCACAGAGAGCGAAGATGCTTCTCACACTGCTCTCTACATGCATGCTCATGTTTTGCGCCGGTGAGATTCTGATGGGATTTGACAGCAGCAGCACGGAGAAGCGATGTAGCTGCTCGACGAGCGACTCAGATATCTATATTACACAGCCTGATGGGCGGGATGGGGAACTCGCAGTCGACTCTGTGAGAGATTCTGCATAGAGATCCATTTGATTTTGGAGCCACAGCAACAGAACCAAATCCTTTGGCAGCTGGATGACGTGTGTTAGCTCAGATGCTGTATGTGGGAGGATAAATAAAGAGAGAAGATGATATGACACTGGAACAACCTCAGGGTTATAATGTCTATCTATACTGTGTTGTGTTGTTCCTTGTAATTAAGTCCCTGTGCCACTGACTTCACAAGGCAGGCTTATATTGGATGGGCCTTTGAAGTACCGCCGCATGCTTTACCTACCACTCCGCTGTCTGTTATATAAGCTAGGTCCAAGAACACAGCTTTTCCCTTCACTTTATTTGTCATATTCACATGCTTGAGTATTCCTCAAACATCTGCCTTGGTAGCGACTAGAATGTAAAACGTCTTGAGAAGCGAGTTCCCCCACGCTACCGGCGCTCCTCCACTAACTTCTGTCCTATCTCATTCCCTCCTTCCTCTCCCTCCCCGTGCCTTACCTCCGTTTCTCCATATTAACTTCTCCTCCTCCTCCTCCTCCTCCCTGCCCCGCCCAGGTGCAGGATGCGGTACGTTGTCGGATGGGGGGATGTAAAGACGACAGCGAGAATTCGCCAGACTCCTGCAAGAACGGACAGGTGCAGATCATGGTGAATAGCATTCCATTTCATCCCTCATCGCAATCCATAAGCCCTGCCTCCGACGAACATTAACCAGGGAGCCGAGTTTCCCAGGAGCGTCGGCCCTTAATAAGAAGGATGATTGCCATGATCGAAGGCTTCAGACTCATACCTGCTTCCCATTTTTACTTTTTACTTTAAAAGCAGTTCATTATTTCCCATGCATTTTAGCGAAACCGTTTTTTTCCCTAAATGTACCATTCCATTTTCCATTCAAATGGAAATTTCGTAACTCCGCAGCCCCCAGCCTGAAACTAACTTCCTATATTGGCGTAATGCCAACGAATGACACCTCATGTAACAGTATAATAACAACATTAAAACACTTTCCAGCAATATGGAAAGTGTGCTATGGACTTTTGTCTGAAATAAAGATTATACTAGTAAACTTTGAACATCCCAGTTATCTGCACTTCCTGCAAGATCAAAATAATATGTATCTGAATTATGAAGTGTCGGGAAACAGAACTTTTATTGCCGCGAGTATATCCATGCATTAGCAAAGCAGACACCGCAGCACTTTTATTTACCTTTATCCTAAACGTCCTCATCTTTATTGGAAGAGCATGGAGCTCATGAGGTTATTGTGTTCCAAAATGTGGCTAATAGTGTGATAAATCATAGAGACTTGAACTGCCTTGGCAATGTCAGCACGGTCACACCGTTGGTATGAGAGCATCGCTGCGACTCTCACGTCGCTATTCCCTCTATTTCTCCCTGAGACGCGTTTGCAGTAACGATGATGTTGCGATCCTGAACGCACCTCCTGAGGTTATCAAGATTAAACATCGGAGCCATCAATCTGCTCGGGGGAACTTATTATATGGCACACTTTTTTCTGTGTTTTCATAACTTAGATTAGCATAATAACCTGCTTATCCAGTGCTGTTTTTGGTTAAAGGTGTTACTGCATAAGTATATGTATGTATATATTATATAAGCTAGTATGATATCATGTAATTAATGTGTTATCAATGCAGATGTGTTCCCTATGTGCTGCTGATCCCCATAAAGGCCCAGCTATGCCAACAATTAAGGAAGCTAGTATTCTCTCTTGGTTTCTCATGTTTGTTTTTTTATTATTATTATTATGAGCAGTAATGCGCTATGCGCTACTCTGAAGAAAACTCTTCAGACAGCAACATCCATGAGCAACTGTGTAAGATGATGGCTTTCAACTATTGTTTCAACCACTGTTTCAAGTGTTGTTGAAAGCTTTAATACTCTTGAGAACATTCATTACCATCAATGGGTACTTTGGCAACGCTGACACTCCAGCAGTTACATCAGCGCCATACCCATCATTACAGTGAAGAACATCCCCTCAACTGCTCCACTCACACCGACTCATTAGAATTTAAAACCCATGCCATTTATACAGACATCATAAAAATCGAGAGCTGTAACTAGACATTCTTGTTCAAGTTGAAACGAGGCCAAATCTCTGGCAAAAGTAATTAGATCACTGACATCGCAGAAAAGGTCGTTCCTCTCCCCTATGCCACCCCCACCCCCTTTCTCCTCCGCTCACGCACCTTCACTTTATTCTCTCCATCATTTTCTCCCACCCCCCCCCCCCATCAGAAGCATCCAAACACCAGCTACTGCGCGCCGCCGCGCCGCACGGCCCGTTACGGCACGTTGCCGTGCGTGTCGGCGTGCCGCCAGCAGCCGCCGCCTCCGCCGCCAACGTGCCACCAGTTATGCCGGCAGGGAGGCCAGCAGGCCTGCTACCACAGTCTGCCCCGCACCAACCACGCCCACAACCACGGGCGTGACCACGGCCACGCCCACAACAACCATAATCCACTCCTCTTCTACCACGCCCACAACCACACCGGCAGCCAACCAGTATGTCCACCTGTAGACAGGACAGCTCGCTGTGCTCATTGTCCAAAGAGTCTATAGTTGGATGAAGGTGCAATCTGTGAAACAATAAGCATCAAACCTGATCAAAGTAATAATCAATTTAACTACAATTGAACCTGATCTATTCTCACTTGTGGCCAGATTGCATATTGCACCTTTAAATCTAGTAAGTAGAAGTAGCTGTGACCTACTAGCGGCCACTAGCCCTTGTAGTAAAAGTAAGCCTAAACATGTAGAATTTATAGTATAGCCTTTGGCACTGGGTCTTTTGTATTCATTTTAGTGGTGAACTTGGGTCTGTTCCCTGCCTCAACAGGACTACAATCCCCCTGTGCTCTTTTTTTAACCAAATACATGATAAAAAGGTGTCCTCGATGGCTCGCTATGCTGTACTTAACCTCCGAGGCTATTACCCAGAGAACATGTAATGCTTTAAAGTGCCATGATTTGTTTTTGTGAATCTGGATGTGACAGAAAGAGAGAGGGGGGTTCTTCAATATCCTGATTCGTACATTTAGACCCATTTACGCTGCCGCGAGTGGGTGATCTGCCTACTAAGAGCTTTTCCTCTCCTCCGAGACCCTTACACATTCCCTCTTTCTCTCCTCGGAGACCCTTACACATTCCCTCTTTCTCTCCTCGGAGACCCTTACACATTCCCTCTCTCTCTCCTCTGAGACCCTTACACATTCCCTCTTTCTCTCCTTCTATCTTTCCATTTTTCATTCCCCCCCTTCCTCTTTTTCTCTGTGCCACTGTGGCCGTGCCCAAACTG
>NC_139643.1:39569840-39644840 GCF_964638095.1 Poromitra crassiceps | reverse complement strand
ATTCAGATGTTTCAATAAAATGCACTGCGACACAATTTTATTGTATTTTTTCATGGCGGGCCACTTGAAAACGGGCAACGCACTGCAGTTGGCCCGCGGGCCATAGATTGGCCACCCCTGGTGTAGTAGTAGGCTATGTGACACAATACTACCAAGCGTCATGTTCATGCAGGAGCCGTCGGTGGAAGATTAAACATGTCTTTGTCACAAAGAAGAGAAGTGGACGCAGAGAGCCGGGTCGTCCAAGACAAATGGACCAGTTCATACAGTATTTCTTCACCGAGATAAATGGGAAGCCATTGTGCCTGGTGGTGTGTTCACAGCACATGTCATGTGAATATATTCGCTGCCACCGTCAGACTCGTGGCGAAAAATACAACAACCTGCAAGGACAACTGAGAACAGAGAAGATAAATGAATCGATGGGTTTGAGGAAACAACAATCTGTTTTTAGTCGTAGTCGAAAGGTCAGTGATGCAGCTGTGAAAGCGTAAGAGTAGCTACTAGTTACTTCTTTACACTCAAATAAACTGCAGAATTTGGAGGTGTTGTTATTTCTAGATTATTATGCAATCATTTTCTTTGTCTGGCCCACTTGAGACCAAAATGGGTCGCATGTGGCCCGTGAACTAAAATGAGTTTGACACCTCTGCTCTACATGCTCATGATCTTGTGTGTTTTTTTTTGCACAAGGTTCCACCCTTGGGAGGTCTGAACGAGCTGAGCGAGACGCCCCTGAAGAAGGAGGTGAACGTGGACCAGCAGAGACAGCAGGGGCAGCAGCGCGGCGGAGGGCCCGTCTACCTGTGCACCGAGAGTGGCCTGGGCTGGGCGCGGCCGCCCACCTCCTCCAACACCTCCCAGGACGGGAGCGCGGGGAGCGGGGGAGGAGGCGAGGGGGACTACATGGTTTTACCTCGTAGGACGGTCAGTCTCAAGCCCCCGGTGCCCTCGTCCCAAGGAGGGGGCCTGGGCCTGGGGGGCGAGGACAAGCCCCTCAACATCGCGGTGGACGACCCGCCCTTCCCCCCGCCCCCCTCTCCCCTCACCCTGCACCCGGCCGAGAGCGAGGCCTACCCGGCCGACTTTGTGCCGCCCGGCGTGGGCGACATGAGCATCGCCATGAACCTCAACCGCTCCTACGGGACGGTCAAAACCATGCCGCACGGGCACGGCCACATGATGGCGCAGGGCGGGCTGGTGCACTCGCACGGAGGCCACATGCACTCGCACGGGCACTCGCTCCAGATCAAGCCGGGCCAGAGGCCGTCGGTCAGGCAGATCCTGACGGGGGGCAGCACGGCGGAGAGGACCAGGACCCTGCCGCGCAACCTGGGCAGCACCAACGCCAACAGCACCCTCTCAGCAGGATCCCTGGAGGTGGGTATGGAGAGGTCGACGGATGGAGGGAGGGTTCCCGGTGGTGGTGGTGGTGGTGGTGCTGCTTCTTCACTAAGTCCACCATCCATCTGTGCTCCTGTTTTGAAATGGCAATAAGCGCTGATGTTGGGGCAGGGTGAAGTTACAGTAGGGGAGTCAGAGACTGAGAGACAGGGATTGTTGAGGCCCTGAAAGGTTGTGGGAGGAGAGAGTCTCTGTTAGTTACTGTTGTTAGTTACTGTATAGCTGTTGTATCCACTCAGTTAATTTAGATGAGTGCTGGCCTTCAACCATACACCCACACACACACACACAGACATATCCCAAAGTCACCTCTCATGTTGTATTGCGTACAGTAGCATGCGCTCTAAAACACTGTGGCTAGCACACAGTTGTTTGCCGCGCTATCACAGTCTGCTATTGGAACAACTATTATTTTGGGCTGAGCGGTACGTCGTAGCCCGTTGTTGACTGAGACAATGTCTGTAAATGATAGTTATTCTCACGTTGACAAGCGCCTTCTTATCAGTTTGCTCTGTGGGTGTGCATGTTTGTGTGTGCGTGTAATCTCCCCTTAGCCCTACAAGGTGGCAGAACAGATGGACTGAGACAGGCCGGATCAGAGGAAATACCCCTGGTGGATGTCTTTCAGCCCACCTTAATTACACACACACCCACACACACACACACACACACACACACACCCATACACACACACACACACACACACACACACACACCCATACACACACACACACACACACAAACACACTCACACTTTGGATCTTTCCCCAACGGCATCTTGCTGACTCACAAGGTTGATTAAGGAGATGGAGACGACACTTTCACCGAAAAGTGCAGATGCTTCATTTAGGGGCCGAGGACGTTAAGGACGAGCCATTAAATGTCCTAAAAGAAAATCTCTGTCATAAGATCTGCGAGTGCACTCATGAATATCAAAAAATGTCCGCTGAGAAACCATGTGGGATGTCATTCACCGGTCGCCGCCGTCGCTTCACCCGATTTGAATACGCTTGATTTGGAGATGGATATCCGAGGGTGCCCCCTCATGATTAAATCAGCGCAGAGCAGCGTTTTAGTCCCGAATTCAAACATGGCGACAGTCGCATAATGGGGGGATCACAGAGTCACAGAGATGTACTGGAGGAGTGTGCGTTTCACTGTTGATTTTCGGCTTGCAAATGTTAACTCTTAGTGATTCAGTCAAACTGTGAAAACGCCTCACGGGGGGATATTCCCCTCTCGTGAGAGAGCGAGAGGAGAAGGCAGAGACGTGCGGTGGAGGGGATATTAAAATGTAAATGGCGGCACTGCATTTAGATGAAAATGTATTTACGACAGACTGTCGGCGATAAAGCTCAGGTTGTCGTATCATTTTGTATGGTGAATAATATGCGAGCACGTGCATAAGCGGTGTGCGATTGTGGCTGGCTAATATTTGAGAGAGGATTTCCCAAATTAATTATGTACATGAGTGGGTTAATGACTGCCTTATGTGTGTCCTCGTATGCAATACGCATATTGTATGTCTACCATTATACTGAGCAAACTCAATGAAGGACTGTCTCTGTCTAAGTTAAGGATGCACTCATCTGCTGCAGGTGGATAGGAATTAGAGGTGGGACGATATGCAAATTTCATGTCACGGATTATCCTGTCCAAAATCATCACGATTAACGATATTCCTGTATCACAATAATCATCCTAAATTATGCTTAAAACCATTAATATGGCACTAAAACATACTGGAGGTGTTTGCCCCAGGGCAGACACCTTTCTCCAGGTTCTGCAGGTGGTAACCTCGTCTTTCCTCTGTCGTTCCTTATTTTTGAATAGTTGCACACATCAGATTTTACTTTTTTAGCTGGAGGATACAGCGGGTAAGCCGAGCCAGCTTCAGCCATGTTGACGACAATTGACTAGAAAGACGCGCGCTCCCCGACCGTTGTGGCAAATGGCCATTCAAAATAAAACTCAATCCGATAGCATTGTGACTTGATAGTGAGCTAAGTTAGAACGCTTTTGGGTGAGGGGCACGGTGGAGCAGTGGCAGCGCTGTCGCCTCACAGCAAGAAGGTCCTGGTTTCGATTCCCATCTGGGATGCTGTGGGCGCCCGAGGGTGTATCCCCATTCCCATGTCTTCAATGCCTATGGTCCAGTTGGGGTTGTCATAAAGGGCCTTTTTCTGTGTGGAGTTTGCATGTTCTCCCCGTGCTCCCCTGGGGTTTCCTCCAGATAGGAACCTCCCACAAAAAACGTGCCAAAAAAAAAGAAAAGTTATACCACTTTTTCAAGTGACTCCTGACTCGAGACGATATTCATTCTCAGGTGACGATATTCATGATTATACGATTATTAAATTCACCACGATACAATTATCTTGAGTGGTTATTATCGATTATTATAGATGATAACATCTATTTTCCCACCCCTCATAGGAAATGCGTGGTGCTGTATGTATGTGCAGTTATGGAGGTGTGAGATGAAGTGAAGACGTCGTCTTTGTGTCAACGTGCTTACCGTCACTCCTCTTATCTGTCTGCATTCCTGTACCTTTTAAAACCTTGGCTGCCACAGCACCAAATCAGCGACAAATAGGCCCGTTTAAAGGATGAACCTTGCTTTGTGCTAACTGTACTGAGCAGCGCCTCTCACTGCCTAATGTGAGTCTGGCAGACACAGAGACAGAGAGAGAGGCAGATAGGAGGTGAGAGATGGCAATGTGTAACGCAATGCAGTGTCAGGGCAGGATGAGTTGAAATGTCTGCAGCTGTTAAATTGGTTGTTCGTATGCCGCTCGCTAAGCGCTACGCAGCCACTTAAAAGACAGCGGCGGAGGACAAACCAGATTAGAGAGACATTTCTCAACTGTTTGCTGCTGCTGCTTCTTCCTTTTTTAACGGTCTCCAACAAAATGATCCAAAAAAAGATGATTCTAGACGGGCTTGTAGTGATTGTATTTGAGAGAGGATGTGAGGCGAGAAATTATTTCATTCTAATTCTTGGCTATTCCACTTCACTAATCTCATTACGTTGAAATAGACAGAACAATTTGCCTTTTGCCTTGACATTTGCAAGAATATCTGTATCATGTTGGGTAGCCAGCGCATATTAGCCACCCCCCCCCCCCTGTATACTGAACAATGGCACTGAGAGGGAGAGAGAGAGAGAACGAGATTTGATTTTAAAAAGCCCTTTATTGAGCACTACCAAGGGTATAGAAAAAGGACCTCAACTACATGAGAGACTCAGTTGCAAGTGAAAAGACATAACGGACTGAAAGATACAGATACAGACAACTTTATTATTATTTATCCCCGAGGGGCAATTCAGTTCCTACATTCCACCACCACATATAAGTATACACATTACAGTCATACAGCACAAGTCAATGGAAACTCGGTACATAGAGACACTGCGTAACGCGTCATCATTCAGAAACCACGCCCAAGACGGGGGAAAACAGAATCCCCCCCCTCCAATCCTGGCGTTCTCCTATGTCACGTGCATGGTTGCGTGTTGCACAACAAGATCGTATATACGGAAGATGAACACTCCAACTTACTTCTTGACAGCTAGATCCACATTTTTCTTCTCGCCAATTCTCAATGGCTTCCTTGTTTTGCTCAGGAGTACAAAAAAACTTTAACTGGCGATTTTTTACATGTGTTGTCTGCGCAGCCCCACCACACAACAGCTTTTAGCTATGTTTAATTCAAGGAAAATGATGCTGGTGTGTGGAAATGAACGGAGCTTTTCCCCCGTGATGGGCGTGGCCTATTTCATGCAGTGTCTCTATGGCTTAGGAGGAAAGTGCACTTCTGCTTCTCATGTGGTACCGTGCCCACAGACACACACACAAGGACAAGAATAGTAGCACGGATTCAAGTCGTTCAGATCTAGCTTATAAGAAATACATCAAAAATGCAAAGTGCAAAAATAAAAAGATAAGAGTAAGAAAGAAAAAAAAATAGTAGGACCCGTCATTTAAATGGCTACGCTGCATTCAGCAGCCGAATGGCAGAGGGAAGGAAAGTAACCAAAGACGATGGGATTCAAGCAAGACGGCCCGACTTCAACTCACTTCCTGTCATTTTGTCACATGGGTTTTTTAGGAGACTTGCTGCTACCATTTGTTAGAATTGGCGGAGCCTGCGGTGACCCATCTATAGTCATATAATATCTATGGAGTAACGGTTTGTCTTCCTGGAAAAACAAGTAAGCTAGCGAGAGTGTGGGGGGGGAGGGGGTTCACACCTGTTTAGAAGGAGGAGAGAGAGAGAGAGAGAGAGAGAGAGAGGTGAAGCGTGTGACAGTGGAGGGGTGGTCATTGATGCTGTCTTCTCTCCCCCTGCCCCCCTCCTCTTCCAGAGGAAAAGAGTACGGTACTCTGAGCTGGACTTTGAGGTAAGCTCCGCCCCTTACCCCTCCCATCAGCCTGCCTCTGCTTACAGTACTTGTGCTTCCGCCAGGACTTGAGTAACGCATAGAGGAGCTGATAGCATTGCTAAACCCCTCCTCCCTCCCCCACACGCGCCTGTGTCCCCCCCCCACCCTGCACCTAGAATAATGACCTACCACACGTAGTATGCTGTTTCTTCAACAAAGATCTGAAAACTTTCCCTTTTTTACCATGACCCCCCCTGCTGTCTGCGCCACATCTTTTGATCACTAACCTGTGTCTAGTGTTATCTTAGCGTTTGTTTTATGAGTCAGTCAATTACATCACTATCAAAGAAACATCCCACTGACATGTAGAGTCTCATGTCACCATTTTGTTTTTCATAAATTCAACTGTATCAACCCAACCATACTGGACATGCAAAAAGGTCCTGGTTGAAGAAACAGCCATGTAGAGTGCTTTTTGTTTATGAATGAATGATAGACTATCATTGATAGTACCTCAACTATAGGTTGACAAGCGAGTGGCTTTAGTTGGTTGGTTGTATGTTTGCTGGAACGACGTGTTGGCACTGGCAGTGTGCGAGTGTGTTTGTGTTAGGGTGGCTCTCCATAGAATGACCCGGGTATCCTGTGAATCTCCAGTCTCCAGCAAAGATTCGGGTTTTTTAAACCATGTATAACACAAATCCAAACCCTTTGCGTTGCTTCTTTTTCTATTGGGTTTCATGTTGTAAAGACTGGACATTCACCGTGCACCGCGGAGGCATCATTCATATGGAAGGAGAAGGTGTGTGTGGTTTGGAGCTACTAACATTGACTACGGCTGAGCATCCAAGCTAATCCTTTCACTGATGTGGCAAACCTCGACTCACTCACTGGGACATTGGATTTGCTCAAAATGGCCACTTTTTTTTTTGCCAAGACTTTTACTTTTTTTTTTTTTTTTTTACCACCAAGTGAGCATAGACTCTTTGGAAAAGAGGCTGAAAAAAATATATATAAAATATTGAAGATGTATAAATATTACCAGGATGTAGTGGAAGGTACCCAACTAAACTCAATTTACTGTTTATTTGTGGAATAGAGTTCCCATCCCTTTTAAGGCTGGCACACATTTTAATTATGTACATTTCTAGTACACAAATTGATGTACCGGTAAGTTATGAGGATATGGTCTTCTAAGGGAATAATAATAATAATAATAATACACATACAGTATAGGATATAAAAAGTGTTTAAACGCTGACTGGAGGTCAGAGATTATCCACTGGACACTACAAAATATCGCCGCCCTGCAAAAGGAAGGCTGTGTGACTCGGATAAGGAAATGCTGAGAATGAAAGAAAAAGATAAAGATAACAAAAAAGGGCAGCATGCGAGCGGCAAGAAAGAAGGAGGCGACCAAACAGAGGAGAGTGCTGCCCACTCTGAAGTCATTGGAGGCAGTGCTGAGTGCCAGGCCTGGCCAGCGAGTGCGCGGGTGTGAGTGCTGGCATCTGGCCCCCCCGTGTCGCTTTCAACCTCGCAAAGCCGCTCTGACGATTAGCTACTGCCGAGCGGCTCCGGCGCTACCCATTAGCGCAGAGAGGCATCGGCGCTGGCAGTGACAAAGTGCACTTTCCTGTCAGAGACTTTTCTCTGCAAAAAGATCAGGATTGTTCAGGACGCGCGCGCGGAGGCCGGGGATACGTTTCCGCCCGGGCTCGGGCGAGTGTTCAATTCCAGTCCATTTGTCGAGACACTTAGCGAGTTTGACAAGGTCCGCTGTTAACAGCGGCGCCGACTAGCAGCCGTGCAAGCTGTAAAACAGTAACGCTTCCCGTCAGTAATTTTCACCAAATGTTCACTAAAAGGACTCCTCCGCACGGCTCCACTCCCCGGTTCCAAGTTCTCCAAGACTGAGGGAGTAGACTACAGTAGATGATGTATGAGTGTGAGCCAGCTATCGACCGATCTGTCACCCTCTCTCTCTCTCTCTCTCTAACATCTTTTCATGGCTGGCATCGCTGCAGTCCCTCGAACCCGCCCCCCCCCCCCCCCCCCCCCATTCCTTCCCCCCCCTGCCTGCCCCTATTCGCCCCCCTCCTTTAGAAACAAAAAAGGGGGGGAGGAGTCTTTGACTTTCTTCCTCCCCTTTTTTTGTTTCTATTTGTTTCATTTTTTTGCTGTCCCTTCCTTTCTTTCCCTTCCAGAAAGTGATGCACACTCGCAAAAGACATTCTGAGCTGTACCATGAGCTCAACCACTCGTCCAAGTTCCACACCATAGACAGGTATAGCAGGGATCCAGCCATGTCCACATTCAAGGTAAGACCCCTCGCCCCAACAGCGTGATGGGAACCCCCCCCCCCTCCGTACCTATGAACCCTCACACCCACCCCTCCCTCACATTACCACACCCCAAAAAATCATATATATCTGTGCCCCAACACAACCCTCGGCACTAAAACAGGGCAAAAGCCAGTGGTGTGGTCAGTTTGTAGAATCATCACTGGCTAAATAAACGCCACATTGGAATGCAGCCTTCAGACGATGACAATCACCTTCATGAAAATTCTGAGCCAAGCCTCCACTCATTTACAAACATGAGGTATTTCTGGAAAGTGTTTGTATTCATTATGGACTCCTTTTTTCCTCATAAATTACTGCCCACGAAATGCGAAAACATTGTTTGACCTAACAAAAGAACTTGAATGAAATGTGATCATGTATTTGCATTGCCATTTGCTCAATTCACTGTACTTATTATTTTCAAGATAACTACATACAATAACTACCTCATAAATACAACTCTAGAAGCACCAGCTTTCTTCAATCCCTTTTTATGCTTGATGTAATAGGCCTGAATGTACATTCCCTTAACTACTCGGTGCCTTATTAGCTACCTGTCCAAACTAATTGGTCACTAGCTGTTACCAATCAATCACTGTCAGTTAATCAAATCCACATCCTACCATTTAAGCATGTTGTCTTATTTCTCACCCTTACCAAATCACCTCAGCATAATGCAGCGCTGACTCAGGCTGCGTGTCCACATGGCGTTTGGCAGCGTTTTCGGAGTTAAAAAGGCGCTGCCTGGAGCGCTTTTTGTGAGCAGAAGCGGATGATAGCGCCTCCTGCTAGCCTACAAGACGCACTAACCACCTGGTTAACGTAACGTAACGTTAGCACTTCTAGCAGTACTACTGTAACAATGTAGTGTTGTAGAACAAGCGAGGCCTACCAGATGGCAGATATTTACAATACATGTCCGGTATAATCCATACTGCCTTTATGATCGCTGTTACAGTGACGTAAATTCAATGATTAGCCTACATCCTATTTCTCCATCGCCCGGCTGGAAAAAACGATTCACGTCACCCGGCACTTTTCTGAAAAGTTGATCATTTCTCAGCATTTGAAAGCGCTCCGCTCTGACGGGAAAAACCGCCTGAGAAAAAGAAGCTAAGTGGACACGTAGCCTTAATCAACATGTGTGTGCCTCTGCGTTAAGTACAAGTGTGCAGCACTGCTTTATGCATCTGTTTCATTGACTTCTTTGTCTGTGCATCTGACAGTGTGCGTGTATACGTGTGTATTTCTGTGTGTGTGTGTGTGTGTGTGTGTGTGTGTGTGTGTGTGTGTGTTGGGATGCTGTTTGGGTGGGCACCTGCGACTGTGTTTGAATCATTAATGTATCAATAATGTAGTCAGCTACCATTGGCAGCAGCAGAGGAAAGAGTCCCCGCCCGCTCCGAGCTGACCTTCAGAGGGCGCTCTCATTAAGATTTAAACACACGTGCACGCCCTCTGACACACGCACACACACACACACGTGCACGCTCGCCTCATCTGCGGAGCTGGAGTGCGTGGAGTCATGATGAGCTAGTCAGCCTCGATAGGTGTACTTTCCCCTGGCATCGGCCGCATGCTGCTTCCCATCTAATCCACACTGTCAGCGGAGGACCAGAGGCCAGGCTGACATCTCTCATATTCCCCCATGCCATGCAGCCTCACGCGCACACATACACACACATGCACGCACATGCACCCTCTCTCTCACACACGCACGTGCGCACACACAGTCTTACTTAGGTTTACATAGACTTACATGCATTCCCTGGAGAGTTACATGTATGCCTGGGACACACCAGAAGCTTCTAGGAGGCAGATGCGTCGAGCAGGAGCTCCATGATGGCACGCGTCAAAAACAGACCCCGACGCCAAAACTCTGGCTGCAGGACGTACTGTAAGACACATCGCGAGGTGAGGCGTCGTGGCCCGCGGGATCGCTCTCCCCTGTTAACGACGACGCCGACATGAAACTGCTCCGCGAGGCGAGGCTTACGTGACATTGGACATGTGTCTGGTGTGTTCCAGTCGTTACCCTAACCCTATAGCCATAACCTGCCTAACCCTAACCTCAACCACCGACCCTCAAATCAGCTTTACCAACCGGGGTCTTGGTGGTGTCACTGTCCATGGTGCTGATTCCTTGACCAGACCCAAACCAAATTAAACCACAACAGCACGGCTTTCGTCCCCAATTGCACCCGCCGTCCCACACACACACACACACACACACACACATACACACACACACAGCGGCCTTTTCCCTTCGCTCTTCATTTGCTCCGTGTCTTGATGAAGATGTTGTGTGAGGGCTGGCCGCCTCCCCCTTCATTACTGCCAAACCAATATTTGATGTTAGAAGAGAAAATGGCAGCCTGCTTGCGAGGCATATTAAGAGCTGTGGCGCCCAACAGTTACGCTGCGCCGCGGCATGCTAATGCGCCTCACGGAGAGATCAGGTGCAATTACACTCAAACGTAACAGGAGTGAAAGGCAAGGCACAGATACTAGATGAGCTTTATTTGATCTAATTGAGTTTCCCTGGCATGGCATACTACATGTCCTCCAGGTTAATGACGTCACCTACCTTCTGATGGGAAAGGCCAGCGTAGATGCATAGGTACCCTATGGCTAATTCATCTGAATCCATTATGTTAAAAGTAGGAAGGCCATGCACTTAAAAGTGAATAATTACACTGATAATGCTATTAGTGTCAGGCCTTTGACAGCACCCAGCTTGAGTTCAGCTCGGCTGCTGTCAACGTCTCACTGCGAGAGTCACGCCAGACACGGAGATGCTGACTATACAGCAATTATGGAGATGATACTTGAGTGCCTGCACGCGTGCTCGTCGGTGGGCGTGTGTGTGTGTGTGTGTGTGTGTGTGTGTGTGTCTGTGTGTGTGTGTGTGTGTGTGTGTGTGTGCGCGTGTGTGCGCGTGTGTGTGCGTGTGTGTGTGTGTGTGTGCGCGCGTGTGTGTGTGTGTGTGTGGCTTAATGTCTGTCCTCTTGTTTCTTTGTTTGTGTGTTTATCGGTTTGATATGAGATCAGTGTGTGGCACCGACTGCTTATGAGGCAGGCGAGCTGAGATAACAGTTACTGCCTGAGTAGTGGTATAAACGCCCTATAATAACGTTAATAACCTCCTTCCTTTGCCATAATGACAGACTGGAGCGACTGGATTCTCACCCTACACAAAATACCACATGAATACAGTGATTTAATAGCAAACATAATTGCATTTCACTGAGATACCTTCTCACGGATGGACACCCAAAGCACTGTGCAGGGTTGCTAATCACCTTTAATTTCATACAGCCAATTGGCTTAGTCACTTAAAACACTACAGACTGTTTAACCCATTTATGATAAAGGCTGTCGACCAATAGAGTGTCAAAGTCCCGCCCTCTTCCGGGTTCAGCTTACAACCTAGAGCTTTTATTCTCCATTCATCTTTCCATAGATGTTTGGTAAAATGCTTATAAAATAGTTTTACTTTTTCAAATCGAGCAATTCAGCTATATTTAGAATAAAACATAAAACAGCGGTTCCCAACCTTTTCCAACTCACGGCCCACTTGAAAATGTCCGAAATGTTTGCGCCCACATCCGACTGTAAACAGTACGGAGGCCAAATAATGCATACTTTTTCATTTGAACGCTAAAAGGAGCTGTCCATCAGCACCCCACAGAAATCAGAAACTATACGTGATGGGCTGTCTGCAATAGGCTAAATAATTGATTTTACAAATTAAATAACGCTCTCAACGATGGAGAAATGCATTTTCGTACATCATAATAATTACTCCCCCCACGGAGATAATAATGTTTTGCAAATGATTTAGCAGCCTCCTTGCAATACCTTTCCGGCCCACAGGTTGGGAATGGCTGCCATAGAACATTTCACTCGGACCAACAACAACAAAAAACGAGATGAGGTCGTATGCCGAACCCGGAAGAGGCTGTGACTTTGGCCCTCTATTGAAGACTTCCAGGCAAGAGCAGTGGACAGAACACGCTCACGTCCCCTTACCTACCTCATGACTCCTCATCTACCTCAACCAGCTACCTCATGACTCCTCATCTACCTCAACCAGCTACCTCATGACTCCTCATCTACCTCAACCAGCTACCTCATGAAACCAAATAACTGCTGGACTTTTGCAGGGCTCTCTCTCCTCTCCACGTGCCTAAACAAGTGTTTAAACTTTGACCCCTAACACCCTGTAACCCCGTCTAACCATGGAGGCCGATGTTCGCCCCCCCCCCCCCCCCTCCCCCCCGCAGGTGCCCCCTCCCCCGCCGCCGAGACAAAGCAGTGAGCCGTCACTAGCACGCACAATGTCTCACGTTTTCATAGAAAGCCAACGTAAGCCATGATAAATCCCACATAAACCAAGTGCAGTAGAGTCCCTTTAACCTCCTCTAAAGTACAGGTTGATGCACTGCATGATTATCTCATAGTTTGCCACTGTACGTGTCTGTGATCTACCTTCCCACACTGCAAAAACATACTTCTCACATACCTGTATGGATCAGAATGAGCCGAAAGAGATTGTTCTAAAGTAGCCTATACAAAAAGGGGAAATAATGTGTTCAGACATTCATTCCAAATCTATTTTGGAAGCTGGAAAATACATTTTGCACTTTATCATACAGAATTCAAAGTATATTTTGCGAATGAATGTTACATTACATTACAATACATTTTTCACCAGACTTTTTATTATTATTTTGAAACCTATCTCTAAACAGGCTATACAGTATTAATGTGTTGAGCGGTGTAGGAATTGTAAATCTCACACATAATTCTCACAGCACAGACAGTGTGAAAAACTATATATAATCTATGTAGCTGGTGATCAATCACCACCAGTGGTGTGTCCGCAAATGTTTGAAATCTAGGGTGGCAGGGGGATGACCCGCCCTCCTCTGCCTCTGATTGGCTTGCCGTGATATCTTACCCTAACCTTAACCAATCATCACACCTCCTGCCTAAATTCAACCTCCTCGTGCCTAGACCCAACCCAATCAGAGGCAGAGTAGGGCGGGTCACTCCCCTGCCTGCCACCCTAGATTCTGAAAATGTCCAGCCTGTCCACTCATAGTGATGTGACTGTACTTGAAGTTTAAAGACTAGATGGCCCCCTAGTGGTGTGGTGGTGTATTCATTTAAGGAATGCTAACGCCCGTTCCTCAGTCAACAACCAAACACAAATCCACTTTGAAATTCATAAAGTCTTCAATGGATTAGTGAGTTGGGTTGATTGAGAGTGGGGTGTATCTCCCATGCTAAGATGCAAACGGGAACCTTTTTTTTTTTTTAGTTTGTTGTGTTTTGGCGTTCTGTGTCGTGATTACTTGAGCACCCGTTGCCGCTCTGAATGTGACGGTTGTGTCCGTTTCAGTGCCTGAGTGAAACGTTATGACCTTAACGCTGTAACAGAGTGATAAATCAATTCATAAAAACAATGACCCGTCCAAACAGGTTTATAATCACCTCATAAAACATGATACTCTCTAACCATAAAACAGCTCATTGAAAACCCTTGGCACTAAAAAGGGCCAACCATGATACACGTTGCATGCGTGCTGATGAGAGGCTCTCAGACCTATCACAAAGGCTTATGGGGTCAGGAGATAACTGATCCAGTTCACTTCTGTGGAAAGGTAGGATCTCTGTGTCGGCCATTGGAGAGATGAGTGGGTACCAGAAAATGTACCACAGGCACACACACACTTTTTTTTCTACTTTAAGATCTTATCCCATGTCTAAGTGCAGTGGGCTTAAAGTGGTCTTTGGCATTACATGTATCACAGATAGAATCCACGTGCTTCACTCTCCTTATCTTTCTTTCTCCTCCTCCCCCATCCCCTCTTCCATTTTCTCTCCCTATCATCCATCCACTCTGTCGTTTAACTCTTGTCGTTTAGTACGTTAGCAACTGGCGGTAGGTAATCCCTTTACTCTCTCGACCACGCTGATAGCTGGAAGTTGTTAACCTCCAAGTGATGACTCAGTGTTAGCGTTAATACATAGAAATGGAGGGCAAGGACGTGGCCGGAAAGACGGGAGACGGCAGAGACACTATATATTACAAGACACCCCATTAATGTCAATGTTAAAATTGTCCTTGTCCGTCTTTTCTTCCTGCTCGAAGCTGTCGGAAACTATTCGTGTCGTCGGAGATTAAATCCCACAGCTTTGTCTTGTACTCCTGTCACATATTTTGTTGTTGTTTTTGAGAAACCATGACCTTCATTATAGTAAGAAAATGTCCCGTGCTGCCGCGCCGTATCGTTTCCTGCTTTTTTGTCCTCTGTCAATCACAAGTCTGATGTATTTGTAGTGCAGAAAGGTGCACAGCAGCAACTCGTTTGCATTTTCTAAATTGCCTGCGGAAAGGAGACATCGCAGATGCTCACAGTAGTTAGTGACTGGGTGCTCTGAGCTTGTTAGCTATTGTTTTGTCTTGTTGACATCGCTACAGTAGTTTGTGAGCCTGGGGCATCATGGGAAGTGCATTGGTAGATTGTCTGCCTACCAACACGAGGCTCGCAGGTTTTGTGACTTTGCATGTATCGGCGGAAGCATGTGCTCGACTACAACTCTCCCCAGATCAGCGGAGGGGGCGGAGCAACGACTGGGACAGCAGGGGGAATTGGCCAAGTACAATTGGGGAGGAAATGGAAGAAAAATCTGGGGGGGGGGGAGATATAAAAACATCAGTTTGTGACCCTGAATTACATTGGAAACAGAGAGATATCCTATCAATGACACAACACTTGTATTATGGCATACATTTCACTAAAACTCACAAAAAGTGACAGACTGAATCGTAGGTGACAGAAAGTGGGCTTCTTCTCAACATGACTGGCAGTGGAGAGAGAGTATTGCTTGCAGGTTGGAGCTCCAGTTGGTTTCTATCTATAGTGCTCACTGTGGCTTGGCTGCAAACGTCTATTTTCATTGTGTTTTTGCCATAATGGAGACTAGAATACAAATGGAGTAGATGGGGTTACAGTAAGTCAGCCAGCGAGGCAGACCGGCTGCAGAACGTGTGCTTCTGTTTGGATTTAGAACAGCTTCTACCCTCTGTGTCAGCCTCCAACACTATGGAGTCTGTGTCTCCTCTCCACGGGGGTTCAGAAGGTCCAAACTCAAATCTACATGCAGTGCCCAGTGATGCAGTGCTGTGTTTTCCCTATGCTGGGGAGCGTGTGTGTGTGTGTGTGTGTGTGTGTGTGTGTGTGTGCGTGTGCGTGTGCGCGCGCGTGTGTGTTATAGCGTCCACTGCATAATAGCCTAGCTGACTCATTTCTCAGCTCTCAAATGGGATATATTTCCATCCGTCTGCTGTGTTCTTGATTAAATGAAGCGTGCCCCGGCTTCCTCTCCAGATAGAGAGCCCGAGAGCGAGGCGTTGCGTGGAGCGCAGTGGGACGGAGAGAAAGACAAAGGAAATAAGTACCCACCACAGTTTGTTGTGATTTTACTCATTGTAGAGCGTTGCTGTGGCAGCCAGCGACTTCTCTCATGACGAGAGATATACATTTGCAATTCAATCTAAATGGCTGTAGGCATATGTGTGAATTCTACGATGAAGATTAGACTATATGGAAATATTAGCCTGCCCCATAAAAACGGGGTGAGACCGGCGGTGCTCTCCTTCTTTATGCGTTCACAGTTAAGATTGGGGACTGTTATTGAAATTCCAGCAATGTTGTTGGGGCACAGAAGGGATGTGGCTGCGGTAATGTGCACGCTTTGAGAATTCTCATGTAAAGACGTGTCGTTTTAAATGCCAACGGCCCACTTTTTGTTGAGATTCAATGAGGTCGATGTGACTCGCACTCGCACTCGCAAACCCCCCCTGAGGTCTTGGTATCGTCAATTTGCTGGTGTTAAGCTACAGGGCTTCAATTCCACATGGCAGCAATAAAGCAAGTCCATCCCTTCTTCTCCCTCTTCATATCTCACTCTCCCCTCTATTCGTCCTCACGGCTTTGACATTTCCTCCCGCGTGTCGTCTCCCTCCTCCCCCCCCCCGCCCGCCCTCCCTCGAAACGCCGCCTTCAGCGGCCCCCCGATTGAGGCATTAATTGAATAATTAATTCCACTCATTAGCTTGTTTTTAATTATTTCCTTGCCCTCTCTCTCTCCGTGCCGAGTGTAAACTCATCAACTGTTTTCTCTCTCCCGTCCGCACAAATTGCCCATGAAAAAGCGCAGCGTAGCGTTAGCAGCAGCAGCAGCACACACACACCGGGCTCTATCAGGGAGCTCCTAATGAGGCGACGGTTAGCCCGGGCGGAACACAGCCGAACACTGGGCTCCGTGCACCGATAGGCACAATGCTCATTTAGCTCATTTAGTGTCCTTGGGCCAATTAAAAGGAGGTGAAAAGGGCGGGATCGCTCGCTGGAACCGGTTTTTTCACGCCTCCAGAGGCTTTGGCCTCGGTTTGCACCCCGCGCTGCGTACGCACGCGAGCCCTGGCTGCAGCAAAGCCTGCCTCTGTGGGTCCTGATCCCCGCGCTGCGTACGCACGCGAGCCCTGGCTGCAGCAAAGCCTGCCTCTGTGGGTCCTGATCCCCGCGCTGCGTACGCACGCGAGCCCTGGCTGCAGCAAAGCCTGCCTCTGTGGGTCCTGATTGCTCGGCTTGTTTGTAATGTGTTGCACTAATGGAATGTATTCGCCCTACATTCTGCACATTTCCCTCTTTGAAGGCCCTTATTGCTTGTGACACAAATTCCTTAACCAACTAAAGGCTAAATGGTGCTAAAGACTGTTATGCCCAATTACATCGTTTTTTTGTGGGCCACTAATAAAATGTGCTGGTTGCTGAATAGGCACTCTGGATTCTATCATTATGTGGAGGGGATAATGGAATGAAGAAAAACATGAATAAAGACACCTTCAAATCCAGTTCTGGTTCAATGACCCAAAGCCCACTGACAACTGTAAAACCGCAGTCAAAGTTCTGGTATCCACTCAGTCTGCTCCTGTGCTCTTTTGATGTTCACTTGTGCTTTCATTTTGTTCAAGTCATTTTTGCGTTTGTGTCATATGAGCCTCTCACTCAATGTCTGGTTAACTTTCTTTATTCACGTCTATTTTTTGTTTTCTGTTTTGTGATGTCCTTTGTTGGCTGACTGGGTGCTATGTTGCATGTCCCAGTTTGAATGTAGCCAGACAATCCGCAGACCCATGGCGGGCACCCAAGTCAACAAAGGTAAAATTAACCCATCGACCCCCAACCACTTGTCCATCCCCATCATCCCTCAAGACCACCTCGCCTGTCACATTACTAACACCACACACAAGTCCAGACATCATCTCCACTCCATGGACCAAACCAGGGGCACTCTTCATCTGTCTGGGCCGCTTCCACCTGATCTTGTAGTGGAGGTGCCCTCAAGACAAGTCAATAGATGGCTTTTAGATCTTTTCTCAACTGTGTTCTACCTACTGAACCCTACAAACTCTCTTTTCTTCTCTGAGGACATCTAGCGGTGTCATGCTTACAGTTTTGCACGATGTTCTCTCTGAACATTTCTTAGCACATTTAGCTGTTCCATTTGTTTGTTAATAATGTCCCATAATCCCTGTGTTTCCTTTGGTAGAGCCTGTCAAAACGTCATCTAAGAGATGAAAGTGTGTTTTTGAGAATGCATAATGCATCTATTTGGACACGACAGGCTATAAATCTATTATTGGGAACTGGCGAAATGAACTGAAGGGGGGGCGAGGGTGAGATATGAAATAGCGATATATCAGGAAATTGACGGGGTGGAGGAAGGAAAAATGGTGGGGAAGAAGATAAAAGACAGATAAAGTGTGAGAGGCACCGCAGGAGGTGGAGAGGTTTATGTGTTTCCAGCCAGAGGCAGAACACACAGTCAGCAGTGTCTCGCTTACAGCCCAGCTTTACCCACATGATGTGTGGTGTACATAGAATCAATAATGCAGATGTAGATACTAGCATGTCCACGCCACAATGTCCCATCAGATATCTCCTTTCAACAATATTTAAGTTGTTACAGTAGCCTCTATCTATTAGTTGCTACTAGTGGTAGTGTGTATAGGATCCTTAGATGACTCTATCCTTGCTTCCTTTAACAGGTCAAGATATGACTTGATGTAGTATGTTGTGTAGCGTGTTCCAAAACTATTCACCATGCTGACATTGCCTGTCAGATCCTTTTCTGTGCTGTGCTGTGTGGGACCAGTATGTTTCTGTTCATGTGTGTATGATGTGCGAGGCGTGTCTGCAGTCTACGTGTTGTATTTTCCTCATGAGAGAAACTGTGTGAGGGCGCTGAAGGTGCAGGAACACTGCTGTTGTTTCGGGGGCAGTTGTCAGTGACCGTGATCCCCCTCCCCCCTTCCCCCCTCTCTCTCTCTCTTCTCTCTTTCTGTCTTTCTTTCTCCCTCGTCCTCCCTCTTGTCTTTTCCTAAACCATTTCATCACCACAGAGGGAAAAACGATGGAGCATTTCGTCTGCCGGAGGTGAAAAGAACTCGTCGAGTGTAAGTAGAGGGGGATCTGGCAGAGAGAGAGAGAGAGAGAGAGGAAGAGAGCGGAGGCAAAACGGAGAGGGATGAGATAGTGGTGATGGTGTGTGTGTGTGCGCGCGCGTGTGTGTGTGGGTGGGGCGGGGGCAAGGAGGCAGACAGAGAGATGGCGAAAGGGAAAGGATAGACATGCACTAGCAGCACAATGGCGTTAGCCTCGTCTTGCAGGGATAAAGTTGGGCTTAACTGCAGCATTACCCACACTCCTGCATTACAAAATGTTCCTTCGCCAGCGTTTAGCATGCAAATTGCCTCCCAGATTATGCCTTTTGTATTCATTTTGCCAACTGTCAGGCTGCGACGCAGGCAGAATGGTAATCAGGCAGATATTGCCCCCTAGCGGCCTGGCGATGAACAGCTGCAGACCAATGAGCGTGTGTGTGTGTGTGTGCGTACGTGCGTGTGTCTGTCTCAGAGGGAGAGAGGTAGAAAGGAAGGTGTGAACATCTCAAGGAGACTTGAGTTACGTTTGAGAGTTGGTGCCATGAAGGGAAGGTGGGGGGAAAAGGTAAAAGAGGTGATGTAATGGGAGACGGGTGGAAGAGAAGATAGTAATCCTATGTTCGTTCTCCATTCTGGTGCAAACGTGTGCATGCAAACGCACCATATGCACAGGTGCACACTGCACACCCATAAGCACATTATGGATTGTCACTGAATTCATGCTCTAGCTGTCATCTTGGAATACGATGCAAGAGACACTAGAGATCATCTGAATTCCAGCTCAGAATGAATTCATATTGAGATCCATACGAATGTAGCCCAAATATCTCTGCTGCAATTTGGGCCTGTCATTGCCTTGCATAGGCATAAAGCTCTCAGAGTAGACTGTCTTCTCGCTTGTCTCTGTGTGTGTTTCTGTTCCACCAAGTCATCCCGGCTACCTATCCCTCATGTCTACCCGGCTCGCTCGTCCTGTCTGTGTGAGAAATCATTACCTCTCTGAGATAACGATCGCCCAATTTGAATAATTGCCTTTATCTGATGCATAATGCTGCCGCTATAATTCCATTCTCCTTAATCCCCCAACATGTATTTTACATGCATGGTGGGCCCTCCTGCAGACCACATGCAGCGATCACAGAGCCCAGGCTTGACACCGCATGCCAGATCAGTTCATCTCAAACTCACTGATTGGGAGAGGTGGGAGGTAAAGGGGCAACAGGTATCACCCCCGTAAACAATAAAAGATAAGGAGTCGTGTGTTTGATGAGAGATAGGAGGGGGGTGCTTATTAGCATGCTGTGCTACATGTATGTTTTAGCATTCAGCAGGTTGTTGGTGTGGACTTGACGCTGGAGAAGAAGTGGCACTGAGTTCTTAATGCTAAGCCACACATGATGGCCTCTCTGTGGGTATGAGGATAATTGCAAGCTGCAAAGGATGGAGACATTAGATGAAATCCGACTTGTGCTGTGCAGCCGCATGTCTCCGACGTATCCATCTCCAAATCCTTATTCTCCTCGGCCAAAGCGATGGATTCCAGGCAGGGTGCAGCCTAGGCTGGTTAAAACCCTCCTGATAACGTCGATGTGCTGCCTCCGCCTTGAGAGACTAGCCAATCAGCGGCACCAAATCCAATCCAAATCCACTCGGAAGAACGACGAAAACGTCTTTCCCACTGAGAAACTCCGCTGGTAGTCTTTGTTGTTATTGAGTCTATTTCTGCAATAACTTATGGCTGTGTTTACTCTACTAATGTTAACGTTTATACGTACGTTGCTTCGGGAGCCGCCATACTGTTTTGCCAGGCGTCCCCCGGTTACGTTGTCAACTACGAGGCAGGTCCCTGATTGGCCTGTGGACTTTGTCATTTCTGGAAATGGCTGGGGGCGGGCTGGAGGCCAGACTGATCTGCAGAATGCAACAGAATGTAGCAGGCTAGGCGTAGCCCTCTCCCCCGCTGTTTTCAACAGAGTTTCTCTACCTTTTTAATGTGTTTTTCATGGCTCTTTCTTTTTTTGACTCTCCATCAGGACAAGTCAACCCCAGAGGACCAGCGCTCCTGGGACAGCTTCAAGACCATGACCCCCGAGCTGTCCATCGTGCCCGGGGAGCAGAAGGATCGTATGGAGCTGCACAACAAGACCTGGGACTCGTGCTCCGCTAACACGCCCGAGTCATCCGAGGGAGACTTCCAGACTGAAGTGTGAAAACACGGCAAACAAACCGACACACACAGAGAACGTACGGCCTCATACTGAGATACAGACGCACACAGAGAGACATACGTGTAAAACACACACACACACACACAGAGAGACATACGTGTAAAACACACACATCTCACACACACACGGCTCCCCATCTCCTGCGATGTGCTCTGTCGGATCCTATACGTGTTTACCGCTGCAGTGGACAGACGAGGAAAGAAGACTGTTCTACTCTATATTTTCGCAAAAAAGACTATTGAAATGAAAGAACAGGGGCTCGACACGTCTGTGAGGAAAGATTTTTAAATGAACTACAAAAACAAAACAAAAAAAACTATGAAAAACTGTTTCTGAGAAAAAAAAATGTCTTGATTTTATTATGGAGGGGAAAAAAAGAAAATCTCTTTCACCTGTTTGATGATTTGGAGAAGAAAAATGAAAAAATAATATTTCTGCACCGTTCAGTTATTTTGATAGCAGGGGGGGGATACATCTCACTGAAGTTTCTCACACTGTTAGACCCCTGAGGCACCTTTCCCTCATTTCTCTCCTTTTCCATTTTTCATGGATGATGAAAGCCCTCAATGTTTCACTCTTTATTTTATTTTTATTTTTCTTCATTTAGGAAAATTGGGAATGGGGGAGAGAGAAAGAAATGCTCATTTTGATATGTGCCATCCGCTCTGCTTTTTCCGAGTTTCCAGTTCAACAAATCCCTCCACGCACTCCTGTCACATCCTCTGTCAACGTTATTCCCCGTTTTTTGTGTCCTCTTAACTTTTGACGAAAGAAATAATATGATTGAAAGAAAATAACCATCATCTGAGTTGTGTTTCTATGGTTCTAACTGTTTTCAAAGAGTGAATTTCTTTTGGGAAGGGTTTGGTTTGTGCTTGTGCTGCCTTTTCCCCCCTCCTTTCTTTCTTCCCCTGTGAGAATTGACCCATGTGGAGTTTTAAAGAATGATTTATAACACACAGCACATAGATGTTTTAAAGAATGATTTATAACACACAGCACATAGATGTGAGCTTGCTTCATGAGGCAATGTGTGCCGCATGTTATCCACTCATCTGGGAGAAGATGGAAAGCAACCAACCCCCCCCCCCCCCCCCCCCCCCCCCCCCCCCCGCAGCATCTGAATCCATTCGAGGCGTAGCCAATCATGGTAATGCCGGAAAAGAGAATAGCTGGGTGTTTCTGTGTCATTTACACCCCAAATGCAATCGATGCGAGCTATAATGCGCCTCGGTGTCTTTCTATTCCTCATATACAGTACACGTGCTTTATGCTGGAGTGAGGTATCGATCGATATGCCAGCCGACTCACGCTTCCCCAGTTGCCGAGGAAATAATGTTAGCTCCGGGTGACCTAAGGAGATTTTACAGCCAATAACGTCTGCGATGTGAATACAGAGAGGGGGGCGAAATGAGACGAGACATCACCTGAGCTAAATGATATTATTTTCTCGAGAACACCGTCGAGGATTTAGTATTCCTCTTATAAACATGTCCTGTTTTTTTGGTTTTGTGTAGCACCATACTCTCTCACTCTGCCCACCCACTGCCGATGGAGCATCTCTCCTTCACATGGAGAGGGAAGTCATGATTGCGTCTTGCGGCAAATAATGTACTTATGATCTCTTTGGGCAGCAGAGAGAGGGAGGGAGGGAGGGAGAGAGACACATGCCTCTTTCACACATAGTTCACAGTGAATTACTGATAACCTTTCAGGCACCGCTAGTGATTTTCACTATTCACAAGTTCAGCTACATCCAGGAACATCTCCGTCTTGCACCTTTTTCACACATGCCATGGCAATGCCGGAATAGATGGGGCAACGGACCCTAACCCTAACATAAAGAACTCAAATCTACAGGTATGAAGACAACACAAAACCACTTGTGTGTGTGGTCTTTATACATGATCATTCATAGCATTTTTTTTAACTGTAAATTCCTGCCCAAAAATTGAATAACGGCTGGCTATAGATTTGATCAAAAATGTATTACAAATTGTGCCAAATAAACAAAGTAGTACTCATGGTCACAAGTGGGGTGGGGATCAATTGCAATGATAAAGAAATTACGTAATAATGTATAAATACCATAACAAATTAACCCTTTATGTGCCCTTCCATGCAATACTGCTTTCACAACACAGCCATACATGCATTTTCCCAGGAATGTTAGGTCTTGAGGTGGGAAATTGGCATGAATATCGATCTCTGCTCCCATTCACACATGACCCCATGCAGGAAATGTTCCTGATCATTTCAGCGATAGGCTGCATGTGTGAACGGGGAGATAGAGATACAGAAAGAAAGACACGGGGGCAAGAAAAGGGACAATGCGTTGGTGATTTTCACTTGACATTCGGCGTCTGTATTTCAGTCGCTAGCAGAGTAGCTTCAGGTGCAGCTGCAGCTACATTAGCACATCAGTCCTCCATAGACCAGCAGAGAGTGGGCTTCAGAGTGAGGCCAATAGACGGTTCACTGACTTTGCTGTCTGTGTCTAAACCGCCTCCCTGTTAACCCGTCGACGCGGGGAGAGAGAGAGATGAGAGGAAATTCAAAAAAGAAATGAAACATAAGTGCAGGAGACAATGTAGACGATGGGAAAGAGCAAAAATACGGGGAGAGGTATGTACGCCCAGATGCAGATCAAGATGGGGGAGAGCGCAAAACTGTAATTATCGGGAGGACAGCGATTTGTCCTGACATTTTCCGATGCAACCCTCAAACCATCTGTTTAAAGATCCCTGATGTGGTTAGTAGTGCAGCACAGCGCAGATGGTGAGACGAGCGCCCCGGACCTTCTAACCTTTCAGGCTAAACAGCTGATAGGCAAGCCTATACCCCTCGCTTTACTCTCAGAGGAGGGAGGCGGGTTTGGCCCCGGGTTACCAAGATAAGGTCACATTCACCTCTCTCAGGGTCAGGGTTAGGACATGCATGGGGGGAAATGGTTCTGTCTAAAAACAGAAGCGAGCATTCTACTGTGCCATCGACGAGGTTTCAAACAATGGCTGCTGAGTGTGGTGGAGTGTAGCAGAAAAGATGTGAATGAGGAGTATTTGACCTTAACACTGACTAAACAGACGTCTATTTTATCTCAAACTGAATACAAGGTTTTAGAGTGAAAGCTCCAGATGCTCTAGACTCGTTCCCATAGTAACTTCTTAATGCTCTGTGCGGTAATCATGTTGTACAAAAAAACAAAGAAACCACAATGCTGTATGGTTGAATGGTTAACTTCTTCTGGCCAGCCTACTTTCCGCTTCCATCAATGAGATTTACAGTATTTTTGATTATGCCATACACTGAGCATGACTGAGTTCTATAAGTGTAATGGGTTTCACGTTCAAAAAGGGGTGGATTTTAAGTTTACATCTTCAAGAACGGTAAGTGAGATACTCTTCGATTGACAGACGTTTGATTTATGTGAATGTTCCACCACAGTGATATGTTGTTGTTGTTGCCGTCGTCGTTTTCAACTAAGCAGCATCTTACAATTTCGCAAATTCTGTTTTATTATTTGAAACTCTGGGACACAAATAATAATACAAAAAGAGGTTGGTGAGGTGGTCATCGTGTGCGCCTCTGTTGAAAGCCTGCCACCTGTCAAGTACAATCGGGGGGGAAAAAAACGTACGAAATATGAAATACAATCAAGCAAGTTGCAACTCGACTCCAGGTGGCCTCCAAGTCAAAGCTACTATGCTTTCCATCACCTTTACCCTTTGGTCTTCGATGCTTAAGTGTTAACCTGCTACAACCATCCAACATTCCATTTGATTTATATGGAAAAAGTCCCCCTTTTTTTCCTCCCTCATTTCTGTTTTTTATACATAAGATTGTACAAAGTAGTCCTCTAATGTTTTCATAGAGTGTCTTTTTATATGAAAATAAATTTTCAAATTGATACGAGTGTCTCGTACTATATATGTGTATATACCCATTGCTTCAAGGACATCTGCGGATGAGAACAACACGGTCTTCTTTGATTTGCAGTGTACTCGCAATCCTATGTTTTCATAATATCACTTTGGCTATTGGGCATGACCAACTCTGTTACCCAGAAGCATTGAAGCATAGCCGCGACCAATCAGTGCCCCTGCTGCTCTGTCTGAAAAACTGTTCTGTGGCTATGAAGTTATGTTGCATTGAAATAACCAAAGGGGGACTTGTCAAGTCAAAGTGATTTTTTCATTAAAAATGTATTAACTTTGAGCAATATTTATGCTAATATCAATCCTCTTTCAAAGTGGTAAAAAAAAAAAAAAAAAAGTATGTAACATTAGGTGAATAGCCTACCATCACAGTGGACTGGCTTCAGTAGTGTAGCGGTGCTGGACTGAAAGAACAAGAGGGCACGACACGGCGCACACGCCTCAATCACCCCACATGTGCCCTCCAGGGGGCATATGGGTTAATAAGTGTGAACGTGGCTGCCATCAGTCACCCCCCAGAGAAAGCGAGGACTAAAGCAGGGCAGGGAGAGGGATGAGAGAGGGGTCAGCAGAGCAGCTAGGACTAAAGCAGGGCAGGGAGAGGGATGAGAGAGGGGTCAGCAGAGCAGCTAGGACTAGGACAGGGAGAGGGATGAGAGAGGGGTCAGCGGAGCAGCTAGGACTAAAGCAGGGCAGGGAGAGGAATGAGAGAGGGGTCAGCTAGGACTAAAGCAGGGCAGGGAGAGGGATGAGAGGGGTCAGCGGAGCAGCTAGGACTAAAGCAGGGCAGGGAGAGGGATGAGAGAGGGGTCAGCTAGGACTAAAGCAGGGCAGGGAGAGGGATGAGGGGTCAGCTAGGACTACAGCAGGGCAGGGAGAGGGATGAGAGGGGTCAGCGGAGCAGCTAGGATTAAAGCAGGGCAGGGAGAGGGATGAGAGAGGGGTCAGCGGAGCAGCTAGGACTAAAGCAGGGCAGGGAGAGAGATGAGAGAGGGGTCAGCTAGGACTAAAGCAGGGCAGGTTGAGAGATGAGAGAGGGGTCAGCGGAGCAGCTAGGACTAAAGCAGGGCAGGGAGAGGGATGAGAGGGGTCAGTGGAGCAGCTAGGACTAAAGCAGGGCAGGGAGAGGAATGAGAGAGGGGTCAGCTAGGACTAAAGCAGGGCAGGGAGAGGGATGAGAGAGGGGTCAGCTAGGACTAAAGCAGGGCAGGTTGAGAGATGAGAGAGGGGTCAGCTAGGACTAAAGCAGGGCAGGGAGAGGAATGAGAGAGGGGTCAGCTAGGACTAAAGCAGGGCAGGGAGAGAGATGAGAGAGGGGTCAGCTAGGACTAAAGCAGGGCAGGTTGAGAGATGAGAGAGGGGTCAGCGGAGCAGCTAGGACTAAAGCAGGGCAGGGAGAGGGATGAGAGGGGTCAGCGGAGCAGCTAGGACTAAAGCAGGGCAGGGAGAGGGATGAGAGAGGGGTCAGTGGAGCAGGCAAATGGAGATTGGGGTGAAGACGGCCGCAAGGACGAAATGTGTGGTGACAGAGTGAGAGCGAGGGAAGGCTTTTCACATTACTGCTCATTAGGTTCTGGGTGGCAGTCATGGTGACGAGGGCGCCTCTTGGGGACTTCTCCCCCAGCTTGGTGGGGAGCCTAATTGCTGGTTCTGGTTCTGTCACTGCTGACCCGACTAGAGGCTGTGCTGACAGAGATAAGATGAACTAAAGAGGGGGAGGGCAGATGCAGGAGAGAAAAATAGAACATGACAAACGCAGAACCCCCTTGCCTCGTCTGTTGGCTTCTTTCGCTTGACATTTATAGAAAGAACATGCTGTTTGTGTGTTCCTGACACTGCTGAGAAGTTAAAGGTTGAAATTCAAAAGAGCAATGCACAAATTGTATTGAATATTAGCAACGACAGCAACCATTACCATCACTGTATATATGGTTCTGTTAATCTGCTATAATCTGCAATATTGGCGTGTATAACTAGTTATAACACTAGAATGACTGGTAATTACTGACTAATATACAAGTATTAGATTAGATGTGTCACTACTTATCACTTTTGAAAGCAAAGGTAGGCTACTGGAGATGAAGGATAAATACTGTAGTTCCAAAAGAAGACAGACGTTATCCTTCCGCAGAGAAGATGGACACTCAGTACAAAAGTGATGATGCCTCTGCAGAAGCAATGTTATAACGTTACTTATAGTGTAGGACACATACAATAATACATTGCCTCAACACAAGTTCAGCACCATGGAGAGCTCCAGAGTGGAGCAGCAGCCAGGTGAGCAGAGTTTGAACTCTGGAGCAGCACACAGGTGAGCAGAGTTAGAATCAGGCAGGGAAGTGGACTGTGAAAACACCCGTGGGGAGAGAGAGGAGAGGCTGCATGCCTCCGATGGCCTCCGCTAGTACGGAAGAAGTTTGCACATTGAGGGATTTGGGCAAAGTGATGGTGTTCTATTCCTTGGGAATATATATATTATAATATTAATATATATTATTATTATATATATATAATATGCAGTAAGCTGTGAGTGAAATGACTTGTCTCACTTTGACAAGAGCGGTGAAGTAAGAGTGGGGCATGCAAGGGTGAAGTCTGGCCTTGAGACGGTACAGGAACAGTACAAACCCATTGGTCTAATGGTTGTACCATGTTTATCTCCCCCTCCGCAGTGGCTGACAGATGGTTGTGTCCCACAGGCTCTGGTGCCATGCTACTCAGAGAGGACACGCGGAACGGAGGTGCCTGATGGATTAAAAGGGAGGATGGAGAGGACAAAACAAGCTGTTGGAATAACGCGCCGACCGGTAGTGGATATGGAGTTGAGGGGGAAGTAAGAAATATTGAAAATTAGATGACAAGGAAACAAGATGAGATGAAAACAATTCTCTCTGTGAGAAGATCACAACCCGAAAGTGTGTCATCTAAAACATCAGAGTCCCGACGAGTTACGACTGTTACCATCTTTGTCTGATGTATGACTAAACAGCTTAGCCTCATCTGCGCCATTATGGACCAGATCCCCTCAGCGGATCGCGATGCCAGTGTTTCAGCTCTGGCACGCGGCTCTGTGGCACGGATGGCACAGGCAGACTGGTGCTTTCAGACTGCCGTACTGCACAATGGCGTTGGCTGGCAGTCCCTATGAAATGCCCTCAGTGCTCCTCATCCAAATTCTGGAGCGTGCTACCAACCGAGTGTCTCAGTCCCTATCATACAGACCGCGATAAAGAGCAAGTGCTCTTTGACACTTTGGACATGATTCATTTGGGGCTTAACAGACTCATCGTAGCTTATTTTGGCTCCAGCGAGCTTCTCTCCACCCGGCGCTCTTCAAATGTTATGGCAACCTACATTGAGTCACTCCGAATGAATTGCCTCTCGACGCTGCCAAGGGCTTCTCGAATCACTGGCACAATTTAGTGGTGGATTTGGACATGGTTAGGCTAATGCTAATGCTAATCCAGCACAGCCTCTCTCGCATACCGAGAGACACAGGAGGACCCAATGATGAGAGGGACTTTCTAGATGTTTAACAGCTACTTAGCCCTCTTCAATCCGACTAGACGGCAAGGCGAGATGCGTGAGGCTTTGCAGGCGCCGGGCCGATTCGAGCCCCAGGGTGTTTGTGAGCCAGAATAGGGTGCCGACAGGTACGCTGACAGGTAGGCGAGGAGTCTCGATGTGCCCCTGCGGAGGTTTCTGGTGGCCCGGGGTAATGAGACTGCCAAGCCAGCCTCTCTAACTGTCCAATAATGGCCATGGAGTGAGTACTCCGCATGATTCTCTCTGCCTCCCACCTGCACCTGAAGTCATCCATCCCAGCTGTGTGTGTGTGTGTGTGTGTGTGTGTGTGTGTGTGTGTGTGTGTGTGTGTGTGTGTGTGTTTGTGTGTGTGTGTGTGTGCGTGTGCGTGTGCATGTGCGTGTGTGTGTGTGTGTGTGTGTGTGTGTGTGTGTGTGTGTTAAGGGCCACTGCTCTTCTGGTCAATGTAACTTATTATCCATTTGAGCTGGAGTAAGGGAATGTGAAGTGGAAGTTTCAGCACCTTCAGCAGGTGATTATTTTGGGTCAGCGAAGTGACATTGATGACCTAGCACAGTCGTTCTCAATGTGGGTTCTGGGGACCAACGGGGGGGGGTGGTGAGGAGGCTCCAGGGGCCCTCCCCAGCAAATTGATGATTTGTTAAACGTCACCGTATTTCATTTAGAAGAAGTTAACACAATTAGAGAATGTAAAAGAATGGCTGTTTTCTGTCATAATATTTTCTCTACCTACATACAAATAGTCATGGGATTCTGGACAAAATCATCTACGAGACAAAATCTTATTACAAATGGGGGTCAGTGGTCGTAATGTGGACTAAATTACAGGTCCTTGATATGAAAAGGCTTGAGAATCACCTGGCCAATATGATGTGCATGGCTTGCTTGTGCATGGCTTGCTTGTGCATGGCTTGCTTGTGCATGGCTTGCTTGTGCATGGCTTGCTTGTGCATGGGGGCTACCAGGAAAGGAAATTGAGAAGTAAATGATGCCATTTTTACACGCTGTGTTGGCACCGATCCTCAAACGGTGTATTGGATCATTTCCAGTGTGCTAGGCAGCATGTAAGGAACCTTGTTTCTTACTAGGACGTGTCATTTCATGCTGCAGTCATCCATGCTGCGCTATACTCTCTCTACCTTTATTCTCGCTCTCTCTCTCCCTGCATTGTACATGCATGCACATAACTGAAGACGCAGCACTCTGCTCACCCTTCAAACAAAGCTATTGGGAAACGACATAAACACAATTGCCAACATACAGAGAACATACGTGGCACGCATCCGTCTCCCTTCAACTGCTTTTCATCCCCCATGGAGCCTTGGAGAGCGGCCCGAGATAAAAGCGGGCTGCGTTCAAGGCCCCCGTCTCCCCCTTCAGGGAGGGGAAATATGATTTGATCCCACTCAAAGAGCCACTCTGTGCCAAGCCAAGCCAACCCACGGCAATACAGGAATAGGTGCCTCCATTTTCCCCTCCCCACCCCTACAACCACCCAGCCCTCCCTGTGAACGATCACGACTGACAGAATGGGTTTTGATTTGCAACGTGGAGCGGAGGTGCACATACACAGACACACACACACACACACACACACACACTCACACACACGCACGCACGCACGCACACACACACACACACACACACACACACACACACAGACATAGCGCATTGAAATCTTTGCACAATAATACTATGACTTCTACCCCAATCAATATGGCATAAATGAACATGTTAGCATATATTGATTGATCTGGAAAGTGGCAGTTTACAATTTGCCTTGATGGTATTTGTGTGTGTGTGTGTGTGTGTGTGTGCTTGTGTGTGTGTGTGTGTGTGTGTGTGTGTGTGTGTGTGTGTGTGTGTGTGTGTGTGTGTGTGTGTGTGTGTGTGTGTGTGTGTGTGCGTGCGTGCGTGGGGGAGGGTGTTGTGAGGTTGATACTGAGTCAACCTGTATAAAGCCAGCCAATCATTTAATGCACCACTACTACTGAAGTTTACTTCAGAAAGGCAAACACAAACACACACACACACACACACACACACACACACACACACACACACACACACACACACACACACACACACACACACACACACACACACGTGACTCCTAACACTCATTTGAAGGAAACTGGTTGCTTATTTTGTAAATAAAGCATAATATTTAATCCACAGGGTATTTGTAATCAGAATTTGAGGCATTGTTATCCCATTAATTAACAGTTGTCATTAATTAACAGTCAGGGGATGCTCAGTCATGCGAGCTTGTTAAACAAAGGAGGTTACAGTTGAGTATTTTTTTGTGCTTTGAATTCCAAGTTTTTTTAAATGATTAAAAAATGTTGCCAAGTAGGCCTATATAAAAAATTAGGTTTCAAAGTCATGAAAAGAGAAGCAATATTCTCTGAAAATCTGGCCAGTCTTAACGTACAGTAATACCAACAATGTCCTTGCAGCTAACTGTTAGCCTGCTGTACATTGGTGGTAATATGGGTGCTGTATGCTGACTTGGCCTATGATTGTGGTGCACCAGCAAAACCAAGTGAATGATGGTCTGCTGTAAGGTCTTAAGCCATGCGTGAGACAAAGCATTAAAACCCCAAATGTGATTAAATCTAGAGTTCATTTAGCCAAAGTTGAAAAATTACAGCCGAGGTGATTAACTCATCTATTTCCAATTTCAGCGCAATATCTCCATCTGCACGACTGACCAATATTCCCGCACGCTGTCAAGACTTGGTTCCAGATATATGCCCCCTGGTTAGCCCATTGCCTATGATGAATTGCTGCCAGCGGCTGTCAAAGCAAAAGACATGCAGCGTCTGTGTCTGAACAAAAGTCTCTGTAAAGAGCGACCCTGAATACTGTTAAAAGTCCAAGTGCACCCCGGCTGTGTCCTTGAATGATTCCTCATCCACGAGTTAGTGAAAGAAACGTGAATAGAACAAAATGTGTTTCATTCAAGCGTCCGTGCCGACTCAAAGAGCCAAGAAGGCAAAACACAGCAGGCGGCGAGTACACCGGTCATGCACTGCCATTCATTTGTACAAAGGAACGGTAGCGTTTTAGCCCCGTGGTTCCTGACAGGCTGACCGTGGCCATCACACCCACAGCAGGGAGGCTATAGAGGGCACCAGCCCGGGTCAGAGAGGTGGACACTGGGCAGAGTAGCTGTCAATGGAGCGGCCCATGGGTTGTGTGACCAGAACACCGCAGCTTAAAGGAACACTCTGCCCATTTTCAACCAGCAACTAGATGAATGATGAATAGTTTGACAGTTATTGAGAGTTGATTTGAGTTAATGAGTTATTAATTTGAGTTAGTGTGGACCAGTGATGTCACTGGTCCACACTTTAACACTCAATAACTGTCAAATTAAATGACAGACTTCAAAACCGTTTACAGTTTTTTGATATACTACTGATGTTCTAATGATACAAAGCTGGTTGAAAATGGGCGGAGTGTTCCTTTAAAGGGACAGCTCACCCTCTCACCTGTAGTGCTATTTATCCATCTATATAGTTTTGGGATAGTTGCCTGGAGTTTTGGAGATATCGGCCGCAGAGATGTCTGCCTTCTCTTGAATACAATGGAACTGGATGGCACTCGGCTTGTAGTGCTCGAAGCACCAACAAAAATATATTTGAAAAACTCAACAGCGTTGTCTCTTTCCAGAAATCATGACCCGGTTACTCAAAATAATGCACAGACTTTGTTGTGAGCAGTTTCAAGTAGGAACTATTTTCTTTTGCAGTCTCATGTACGTACGAACTAGCTAGCAGCTAGCGCGTGTAGTTCGGTCAAAAGAAAATAGTTCCTCCATTCTAAACCACTGCTTACTTCACAACCTGGGTGTGATTTTTTTTAAATCTATAAATAAAATCTACTGTATGAGAAACAATTAACATGATGCAGACATGTTGAAAACAACTGAGATATAGGAAATAAAACCTCCAGTGAGAAGAAAGTAAAGGAAGGGAGAGACTTGAAGCTTTGTCGTGGCTTTAGAACCAACACATTTCAATCATTTGATATTTTGATGTGTGCTCACCTCTACTGAAGGTGTTGCTGCTATTGACCCATCAGCCAATAGCTTAGTTTCCTTCATGCCAGTGTGAGCAGAAACATACTGTAGCAGAAACATACTGTAGCAGAAACATACTGTAGCAGAAAGAGGAGACGGAACCATTGGGGAACCACAGAAACATACTGTAGCAGAAACATACTGTAGCAGAAAGAGGAGACGGAACCATTGGGGAACCACAGAAACATACTGTAGCAGAAACATACTGTAGCAGAAAGAGGAGACGGAACCATTGGGGAACCACAGAAACATACTGTAGCAGAAACATACTGTAGCAGAAACATACTGTAGCAGAAACATACTGTAGCAGAAAGAGGAGACGGAACCATCGGGGAACCACAGCGTAAGACTTCAGTCGCCACATAAATCACAGAGCAACCAATTAGGCAGCACTCCAGGAGGCGGGGCCCGCCGCGTCGGCGTAACATTTGCGCTCCCAGCAGGTCTGCAGAGTTTGCATGTACAAAAGGCTACTGCAGAATTAGCTCATTTAACAGGCCACTTAATAACTCAACAGTTTAATTGTCCAAATCCCTGATGTTAGGAAATGTCTTTATTTAAATTACATATTTTTCTCTTACAAATCTGTACAGGTCCATAAATCATCATTGAGCCATTGATGGAAAAAACACTATTTTGTAAATTGCTTATCTTTGCCCAATGCATTTTTTATGTGAATATTCCCCTTCGTCAGCTTCATTGTTGCCTCTTGAACTTGAAATTCAGCAGTACTCAAAGGCCCACTGATACATTTCAACTTCAGTGCCATTACAATATCCCAGATGAATGTTGAAATCTAGTCATCCTCTTGTTTTTATATAACAAAGATGAGTACAGACATCAACACCCTTTTCCCCTTAAATTTAGTAACACTAGGCATCGACCGCTCGATTCCTAGGCTTGCCCACTACGCGGGCTCGCTAGCTCCGCCCTGCAGCTCGCCAAGCTGGCCCTGCAGCTCGCATACGCAGCTTGGCCTCACCTGCTCTATTGGCGTGCGCACGCGCGGGGTGTGTTGCTCACAAAATGTTATTGCCCTTAAGTTTACATACGTAAACTGTGTGTGTGTGTGTGCCCCTTAAGTTTACATCAGTGCCTATGACATCATCAGTGATGTTATAAGAGATTACATCATTACGGATGACCTCACTGATGACATCATCGCTGATGACATCATCACTTATGACATCATCACTGAACTTATATAGCCTCAGCCAGGAAGGATGAAATCATCACAGGTCACCCGCACGGGTGCTCTTTACACCACCTGAAAGTTTCAGCCTGATCACACGTAAAACAGCACAGCCGTGACCGGCACAAAAATTGAAACTGAGAAACATTGCCCACATGCTCCCTTTTACAATAGGAAGGATAGAACACATCCAACAAAGTATTCTTTCCGCTCTCTCTCTCTTCAACTCACCGTGATATGTGAATTTCCAGAGGAAAAATATGACGGTCGTCCTATCACAGCTTTCTTTGATGTATTGACAGAAAGAATTCCAGCATCAGATTGACTAAGCATTACATCAAACACAAACACTAGCCAATTTGACAGTACCGAATGTGTCATAGTGCTAGGGTGTGGTGGGAATTTGTTCAAAACATAGAATTAAGTGTTGCTTCCATTTTACACTCCAATACCTTTGCAGAACATCCATGTAATTGAGTTTAAAAGGAAATTATGATTTATAAAGGATACGAACCTGGTCATTTCATGGAAACAAATTAGCACTGTCTATTACATACCTTATTACATCTTATTAAATACCTTATCATCTCAACAACACTGTTGATTGTCTGGCATAATGTTATGCTAACAGTAGTTAACTTAAGAACATGGACCGTTGTTTAATACGCAAACCACGCACTGAGTCAGGAACACATCATAATGAAATAGAAACAGTCACTCTGGCTCCCGGTCTGCCTAGGGCCTAAAAAAGCTGTCAAAGAGCCTATTGTGGGTTGAAGGATGGACTGGATAGCGACATGTAGGTTACCGACAGTACATCTGGAGACACGATACTACCAGCCAGGCCTGTGGAGAGACGCCACCTCCACCCTTTTTACAAGATAACCCACCCGAGCACTAGGAACCGAAGGCGGGGACATGCGCCCCCATGCCCATGACCCCCCTTCCCACACGTTCATGACGAACACACCTGGTTGTCCTCCAGATCTCCTTGATGTGTGACTATGGGCTTTGGTGCCCTGCTATAGATCATAAGAAGTAGGCTAATGGTTTGGAGGCCACAGTTAAAGCATGCCTGCCTCGTTATGTCCAGTGATGTCACGGTATGATCTGCCCCTCAGGACCTGGAACTGTAAACACTGCACAAGATGATGCCTCCAACTCACACAATCCATAATGCTGTAAAGGTCCACAGCACACTGGTTTGGTAAGTATCTATCTGTCTGTCTGTGTCTGTCTGTCTGTCTGTCTGCCTGCCTGTCTGTCTGTCTGTCTGTCTGACGTTCTGCCGGTCTGTCTGTCTGTCTGTCTGTCTGTCTGTCTGACGTTCTGCCTGCCTGCCTGCCTGCCTGCCTGTCTGTCTGTCTGACGGTCTGCCGGTCTGTCTGTCTGTCTGTCTGTCTGTCTGTCTCTCTGTCTGTCTGTCTGTCTGTCTGTCTGTCTGTCTGTCTGTCTGTCTGTTAGTTAGTCTGCTTCATCTTAGTTACCTTCAAGTTAGTCTCACGTAGTCAAACCCACCGTTGATGTCATCAAGCTTCCAGCGACGGAACGGCTGGCACTGCGAGACTACCTTCAAGTCAACGCAATCTCTTCTCTTTCTCTCCTCTCTCCTCCCCCCATCAAGCTCTGTCTCCACTCTCACAGAGTGCACTGGGGCTGGACTATTTGCAGGCATGGGAGGGCGGGGCCTACCTCATAGCCGCACCTCTACAGTGGCATCTTGATGCTTAAAGGAACACTCTGCCCATTTTCAACCAGCTTTGTATCATTAGAACATCAGTAGTATATCAGAAAACTGTAAACTGTTTTGAAGTCTGTCATTTAATTTGACAGTTATTGAGTGTTAAAGTGTGGACCAGTGACATCATTGGTCCACACTAACTCAAATTAATAACTCATTAACTCAAATCAACTCTCAATAACTGTCAAACTAGATGAATCATGAATAGTTTGACAGTTATTGAGAGTTGATTTGAGTTAATGAGTTATTAATTTGAGTTAGTGTGGACCAGTGATGTCACTGGTCCACACTTTAACACTCAATAACTGTCAAATTAAATGACAGACTTCAAAACCGTTTACAGTTTTCTGATATACTACTGATGTTCTAATGATACAAAGCTGATTGAAAATGGGCGGAGTGTTCCTTTAACTTATCCCCAAGGTCCAACAGCCATAAACATTGATGACAGCAGTAAAGCCGAGAAAGGCCGATGGGTTTTGGGGATTTCAGAGAAGAACCAGCAAGCCGTCTTTTGAAGGGGTGCATTTAATTATAAGTACTTTTTTATTATTAATGTGAAAATCTAACCCTGCAGGTTGTACAGAGGAGGGACATTATAAATGCTAAGATTATGCGTTTCAATTCTAAAATTCTAAACACTAATTGATGGGGCTGGGCATTCCCAATGCAACGCATAATATGTTCCAACAATGTTATTTTTGCAATTATTTACACACATATATCTACCTATCCACCTGCATGTATGTGTTTATTTCTGCTCAGTGTCTATGGTGAGGCTTCATCACTGGTTCCTTAACAACATCTCATCCTTCCTTCTCTCACTCTATCTCTTTCTCTCTCTCTCTCTTGCACTATGCCTTTCCTTTCTCTTTTCCCCATGCTTCCTCGGATACATGTGCAGCCACCAGCATGCCGCCTCTTTTCACCTGACAGCGAGGAGTTTCACCAGCAGGATGTAGCGTGGAGGAGGCACTAGTGTAGCGACCAGGACAAATACCCTTAATCCAGGCTTCCCACCCGCAGACAGGGCCAATTGTGGTATGGACGCCCGACCAAGCCAGAGGGGGATCGAACCTGCGACCCTTGTAGGCAGGGAAACTAGCAGCGCACTACCCGGAGGCCCACAGTATGCCTTTTCCTCACTGTTCCACTCTTAAACGTTCTCTCTGCCTGTCTCTTCAGTGTGTGCCAGTACGCTGTGCGGTTAGGGGGGCGTTGTTGTTTTACAAGCAGAGCAAGTGCACGTCTTGCAAATGGACTTGTCATGTGGAGCGACGCCCATGTCGCACTGGGGAGCCCCCAAGGCCCCCGAGCAGAGCAGCCAGGCAGACGGAGGAATAAGGCAAGTATCTTTGGAGAGGCAAGCCAGGACGGTCCCTGGGGCCAAGCCAGGACGGTCCCTAGCTGGGTCAAGCCATGCAGGACGGTCCCTGGGCCAAGCTGGACCCGTGGAAGAGACAGAGAGAGAGAAAGAAAGAAACACAGAGATGCTCTTTGGTTCAGTTCAGGTCAGTTATGTTTTTTGAGGCCCTTATCTCAAGCATGTCTCAAAGTTGACAGCATCATCACACAGTCATATAAGCGAGGCTACATCCTATATCTACACACAACATAGATTACAGTACATGCATACATGTACATCATATACTACACATTTGACTAGATTAAATTATGATACTACACAAACACAGCGTAGACCTATCTTTCTTTAGACTGTGGGCGGAAACCCACGCAAACACGGGGGGAGAACATGCAATCTCAGCGGTGAAGGAGACGCGCACATCCCAAAGAACGGTGTTCAAAACAGACTGTACCAAACGAAAACAGCAGTACAAACAGGATGAGTCCGCACACTGTAGCTCCCATTTAAGCAAATTTATTTTACGGGTCAAATAAATGAGCTTAGCCCGGCCAAAGCAGGCAAATTATTGTTGGACAATAATACTAGTTTTGTTATTAAAAATACACTTAAGATTTTGGAAGCAAATCAAACTACATAAAAGCACCAGATACTTACATTGATAGCCAAATTTGTAAAAATCATGCATTTATCCCTGGCTTAACTGATCCAGTCTCATAGATTGGAATCTTAAGGGGATAAAATATATAAGTGCGTTATATCTTGACGGGCACTTTATGTCATTTGAACAGCTATGGAGAAAATATAATATCCCAGCAGGCTCTAATTTCTTCAGATACTTGCAAATTCAGGATTACCGGTATGTTAGGAACCAATTTAAGTCAGACCATGGGCCAACATAATAGTGGATAAGAGAGTTGTTTTATTATATCGCCTATTTGACTCTAAACGGGTGAGTTATATAAAGATTCACCCCCGTACAGTTGTCATGAAAGGTGCAATTAGCTAAGTAGACCAAACCCGTTTTTTGAACCAGGATGTAAACATGGTTAATCCTGTTCTAAAACGGGCATTTTAACATGGGGTTCTATGGGGATTGACTCGCTTTTGGAGCCAGCCTGAAGTGGCCATTCGAGGAACTACAGCTTTTAGTATCACTTCCGCGGGTCCATCTGGTCCAAACCCGAGTGAGAGGGCTCTTCAAGACGACTGCGAGACAGAAAGGGCGACTGGGCTGTGGAGGTCCGGGAGGGAAGAGGAGAGAGACAATCAGCCAAGTGTGGCACTTTAATGAAGTATCATGACTCCCTTCATCTGTCCCCCTCCTCCCTCCCCTCCTCCCTCCCCTCCTCCCTCCCCTCGACGCCATAATGTCATCCCGATGTGGCAGGTGTTGCCGTGACTACCGCCGAACCCGTGCCGTCATGGCAAAAAAAAAAAAAAAAAAATCAGAACTAATTTGGAAACACGACCCCGGGTGTGGAGGGCCCTGAAATGCATTATGGGAGGCGGGTAATGTGATGCTCAAGCGTTTCCCCCGAAATTAAAGAGTGCCTTTGTGTTATTAACACGCATGAGATGGAATCAATATCCTCTCTCTATTGCTCAATGATCATATTCTGCCCACCCTATCCGTGTTATTTTCTTTACTCTCTCCCTCATTTGCCTCTGTCTCTTTTAGTCCGGGGGTTCTCAACATGGGGTCCAGGAACCAGCAGGCAGTCCTTCAGAAGGTTCCAGGGGGTTTATGAATTTTTAAACGTCACCATTATTTCATTCACAATGAGTTAAGGCACTTAGACAGTCAGACAGTGTAGCAGACTGTTTTGATACAGTACAGTACAGATAGTCATGGAGCTCTGGCCAAAATCATATCGACATGAAACATATTCTCAGATTTGAGTTTGAGAGACACAATCTCATCAAATGGTTCTGCCTCTACCTGACATCATGACAGCCACTCTTCACCCTCTCTCTTCCTTCCTTTCTTTCTTCCTTTGCCCAGCAGCAACAGGCGGAAGCAGTCCCAAAAACCACCATGTCATAATGATCACACAGCTATAATACAGTAATATAGGAGCCCCCTCTCCTTATTGTGTATGTTGTTGAGTGTGTGTGTGTGTGTGTGTGTGTGTGTGTGTGTGTGTGTGTGTGTGTGTGTGTGTGTGTGTGTGTGTGTGTGTGTGTGTGTGTGTGTGTGTGTGTGTGTGTGTGCGCGTGCGTGTGCGTGTGGCTGAGACTAAGGCCATGATTGGATGCTCTTAAGGAAGTGAAGCGTTACGAGAGAGAGCAAGACAGAGATGGAGAATTGGGGAAGATGGAATGAGAGAAACATGTGAAATGGGTGAGGGAGAGTGAGAAAGGGCCACATTAAATCAAGCACCTGTTAATCAGCACACTCTCAATGGAGGACATAAAGATAAGAAGGCAGAGTGAGGCTCCTCTCGGCTTCTAGGCAGCTCAAGCCAGAGAGTTATGGCTATCTGGGGAGAGTCCTCTCAACCATGGTTAAAGGAACAGTTCACCCAAAACGAAAATTTAGTCATTATTATCTATACCATGCCAGCACACACAATGCTTCCATACTGTTCACCTGACCTAATCCAAGTCTCCAGAGATTTAAATGTCGGACTTGAACTGATTTGTACCTCTGAAAGACCAGCAATTAGCCTACCGGACAACAGAAACCCTGTCTGGAATCAATCGATTGCTTTTTCTGAATCCATACCATAGATTGTATACTCGGTAAGATAGCCCAGAGTTTTTCCACCCATCATGGAGGATTTCCTCCTTCAAGGTATAAGCTCTTGTGTAGTATTGGTATTACCGTAACTGCATGCTCATTGATTTCATGAGTCCCTGGAGTGAGACTCGCCCTATTTCTTCAATTGATATTTCTTTTGTTAATTTGTCATGCAGTTTTCCCAGACATGCAGGGCAGGTCCAACCGGCTCAGGAATTCTTCAATGTTCCCGAGTCCACGAAAACATGCATTTTCGTCAGCGTTTTATGGAACTGGATACCATTTTCGTGTAGCACTTATTTCTTTATTGACAGATATTCCCTAATTTATGTTGATGGGGGATCTCCGGGGGTTAGCTCAGTGTGCACGTTCAATGCTCCCAAACGTCCCAGTTCATTTTTTTTATACGATTTTCCAGAAAGCTAATCATTGAGGTTCCTTCAGCTTCATCTCTAATACACCATAGAGTCAGATGTTGTTGTGATGAAAGTGTCCTCTCCAAGTTGGGTGATCTTTGATTTTAATGAGTAATTTTTGGGTTAAATTTCACTTCCACGCCACATGTCCGATGCACTGTTCGTGCTCATGCCTCTTCTTATTTACGACACTGCGTCTATTTTGCCCACAGTCTCCTCCACCCGCTGTCTGTTCCAATATTGCCAAGTTGTTTTTTTAATATCCTCCTGAAAGTTACACTGGAAATCTGATAAGTGTGTGGAAATATTTTTTTCTAGCCCAGACATTTCCTTGGTGATAGATTCTTTTATTGGGTTACAATGGAAGCCAAGGAAGCAGTTTCTCCTAGCATAGCCTCGTCGCTACTTAAGCCTGCATGAGTCCATGTTATAGCGTCTTATACTTCGGGAATTCTCCCTTTTGTACAACTTCTCAATGACACCGGCCCCTTTCTTTCCCTCCTTCCATTATCAAGCGCAGAAAACACTTTCGAATTGAATCGCCTAAAAAATTGTAGCCGGGGGGTTCATGGTAGTTCAGGTCTGGAGCTGAGTTTTTACGCAGGCCTCTTTACCTCCAGCGCCACCGGAAGTGTAGTTATTTCTTTGTAAGGTCTGACTGCAGTGTACAGCCTCTTATCTCCCCATCGCCTCCTATTCTCCCTTACTTCTTACCACTTGCCTCTGGCTTGTGGATTTCTTTCTTCCTCTTTGCGAGTCACCCCGGGGGCTGCAAGATTTCATCATTACCCCCCGCCCCCTCTCACACACACACACACACACACACACACACACACACACACACACACACCCGCTCTCTCTCTCCTCCGGCACCATCAGCACTGCTCTAGGTGGTCCGCTCCACTGCAGACAAACACATCCATGCCTTTGGGCAAAGCAGCAGGCGGAACATTTCCTGTGCAATAATTTAGCATTGTGTCCATGCAAGCACTTCTGTCTCTTCCAAATAGACCGCTTGGCCTTTAAGCAACTAAACTGGACTTAATGATGGCTGAGGGGGAGGATGCGGTGGCGGGGGGGTAATGGTTTGTGTGCTTCGGTTTGTGGTGGTGACCGTTTGCTAGCCGGAGGGGAACTGCTGCTGAGATCTGGATGCTGTGTCCTGTGGCGGCCTAGCGCGCAGGGAGAGCGCCCCCTGTTTCATATAGCCTACTTCCATTCTGAGCCAGCGTGGTGTTTGTTGACATTTTTGACTACCCAGAGGTTATATACTGTAGCTAGTATGTGTTGTCTTGTGTTCATACACCGCGCCAACAAGTATCTGTCTACCTGGCCACTATCCAGGAGCCACTTCTTTTCCATCTCCCTCCATCTCTCCCTCTCCAGAGACAGCCCGTTTTTACACACACAAAAATAAGAAAAATAATTGGAAAAAAGTGACTCTTTCTGGGGTTCTCAAATGGGTTTTGTACGTTTCGTGAAGTGAACTTGTCGGGTTCAGAAGTTAAGACCCTCGGGAGCACATATTGGCTGTGCGCCACCAGGGACAGGTGAACTCGTCACAAAATGATTTGGATGGAGATGATTGAAAGTTTGTAATACAAAATAATTGATTGAAAAACCGCTGCATACATTATCATAATCAAAAGACAATAAGTAAGTTGTAAAAAAATAAATGAAATAGCTAAAAAAGTATAATAATATTCCTCGGAATATGAGCTCTGTTCACATAACACCCTAGACTGTACTCCAAAGGGAGAACCAGTTACTAGCGAGTCAAGTGGAGAGAGCTCCCGAGTACCCGGAACATTCACTATTTATCCACCAACACTAAATGGGTGTTTCCTTACACATCGTGCATCATAGTAATATATCAAAGTTACAGAATACAATGGTAATGAGTAGATGTTCAGACATTTCAACCGACAGTTTTCTGTGCACGTAAGCATTCAACATTTTCCATTCCTATAAGCGTCCTGTGGCTTATCAAGTCACCTATCCTTTTCTTCAGAAAAATGTCATGTGGTGTTGAAAAATATACAATGGCCTTCTGACATTCAGGTCAAAGCGCCTGCATCTAACCACACAAAAACAACCTTGCTTTGTCTTTGTCTCTCCATAGAACCACACCGAAAAACACCCTCGCCTGTCTTCGTCTCTCAACAGCTCATCTCTAGGTGGCCTGTGTGTCTCGTGGTTATTGGCAGGAAGCCTCTTCTGGCTGCACATCACTTCTCCTAAATGAACAGGAAACACAGCCCATAGAGAGGCAAAGTGGAACGTCACTTCCTGCTTTCTCCCTGTACCAGCGCTGCGGAAAATATGAATGGCGGTGGACGGAAGATAAGGTTACTTTTTTGATCCCGTTTGAATTGTGCCACGGGGTGCGAACGCTAATTTTGTCAATTTAAAACATAACTTTGCATGTCAAGAAAGTCACAGTTTGTCGTCAAACTGAAACGTAGGGGTTAGTTTGGTATAAAAACTACATAGCTCGTGGAAGGTCGTGGCATGTCGCGGGTCTTCAGCTTTGCCGGTAGAGAAAGTGACGTCACTTAGGCGACAGTGCATGTAGTCTTTCTGATTTATAACTTCTAGTGCAACAGTTTGGCGACAAACTGTGACTTTCTTGACATGCAAAGTTACGTTTTAAATGGACAAAATTAGCGTTGGCACCCCGTGGCACAATTCAAACGGGGTAAAAAAAGTAACCCTATTCTCCGTTCACCGCCATTCCTATTTTTCACAGCGCTGGTACAGGGAGAAAGCAGGACGTGACGTTTCCCTTTGGCTCTCTATTGCATACACTCTGCAGCAGCAGTGAATCTATAACAGAAAGCTGCCACGTAATGTGTGTGAGCGACCATCCATTGGAAGGTGCTAATTAAAAGCTGCCACAGTAATGGCCCTATGTCAACCAAATCGCATCAATCACCCAAATCACTAGTGCCACTAACAATTTGTGGTTTGAGGCCTTGGCCCTTCCATTCCCACATGGCGGCTGTTACAATAAAATAGTTGTTTTTTTCCCGCCAAACTCCACCCACCAATAGGCTACACCAGCAAAGTGGAAGAAATCAATGTGTTTTTCCAGCGCCTCCCATCTTTGTGTTTAAAGGGAGCCAGGTCGGGTCATACCAAGACCTTCAAAGCTCGGAGCTATTTAAAGTCGTAAAGTGCATATCTGTGCTGATGTATAGTATAGTGTGCAAGTGTAGGCTTGTGTTTGCTCTTGCATTTGTGCATGGATACGTGTGTGCAGGTCGTACGCACGGCGATTCACAAGAGTGCATGAACAGCATGCGGTGCCTTGTATTCGTGTACATTTGGTTTCCAAGAGAGTGGTGGATGTGGAGAGAGCCACACACCAGGAGGGTCATGGAGTGCTCATTCCTTTACTGTGTCCACCGTTAGAAAACTCTCCCTGACTTTGATGGATGTGTCTGGCGGAATAAGATGACATTTCCACACTGAAGCATAGCAGGAACTCAACTTGAAATGTCAGACTGCCCACTGCCCCCTTCTCTGCTCTCTCTCTCTCTCTCTCTCTCTCTCTCTCTCTCTCTCTCTCTCTCTACTTTTGGTGCACTTTTTCTCTGTTGTGTCTATGGGCATGCATGTGTGCGTGCCGTGTACGTGCATGTGTGCGTGTGTGTGCGCGCGCGTGCAGTGCATGCAGCTGTGTGTCAGTATGCCCATGTGGGCTGTCTCCAAGGTAACAGTGAGAGCAGAAACAGTCAGGTACTGATTCATCACAGAAGAATCTGTATTTTCCGCATCAATGTCGTTCCTGTCCTGGTCTTAGAGAGAGTTTGTTTGTTTGTTTTCCCTAAATCCTTGTGACAGCTTGTCAAAGCTTGTGTTTGATTTGTCTCCTCATCACTTTAGTTAACATCAATGCCGTTCAACCGACGCTTGAAGACGAAAAGTGTTTTCCATTTGACTCAGAATGTTTGGACAAGTTTGTGCCATCTGTGTTAGGAGTGCTGATTGCATATTTGCCAAAGTAAATAGAAGGGCAGTGAAGAAGGGCAAGAAATAGGGGCCTGTCAAGCCTGAACAAGGCTGTTCAAGGTCTGAACAAGATTCAGAGGGCTTATTCCCTGCATTTTGGTAACTTTACGTGTACAAATATATACTGTATAGTATAATATATAGTAAGCTACAAGAACAGCATCTTAAAACTCTTTTTTGCGCTAGAATATATGTGTTACCGCAAAAACCACTGAGCCAGTAAGGTAACAGTCTATGTTTGTGTGTGTGTGTGTGTGTGTGTGTGTGTGTGTGTGTGTGTGTGTGTGTGTGTGTGTGTGTGTGTGTGTGTGTGTGTGTGTGTAGGTACGTACACATTTGCATATTAAGGTGCATGCCAGGGTTGGAATTTCGTCATTTTAGGGGCAAGGCCATCTGACCTTCAACGTCACAATTTCTTCAGGGCACTAGGGCCACTTGCCAGCGCACAAAGACCATTGATCTATTGACATTGTGAAGAGCGATTTTTCCGTGTGTTAATGTGTGTTAAAATGAGCCAAATCACGCATCCTTTGCATAGGGCAGGCTACATTATACTGAGACCACTGACACTTTTAAAGCAACTGACACCTTGCTTTGACACCTTGCAACTGACACCTTGCACTGGGCGGCTGTAGCTCAGGAGGTAGAGCGGGTCGTCCACTAATCGCTTTGGATAAAAGAGGTCGGTGGTTCGATTCCCGCTTCTTCCAGTCTGCATGTCGAAGTGTCCTTGGGCAACATACTGAACCCCAACTTGCTCCTGATGGTGTGCCAGCACCCTGCATGGTAGCCTGCATGCCATCGGTGTATGCATGGGTGAATGTACCTACTGATTGTAAAGCGCTTTGGATAAAAGCGCTATATAAATGCAGGCCATTTACCATTTACCTTGCCACTGCCAAGGTAGCCTTAGAGATCTCAGGGCATCACGGCCAGAGGGAGGGGCAACGGAGGGATGTAATTCCCACCCTGATGCTGTGATATTGTCCAACAACAAGCCTCTTTTTATTTCTGTGATGGCAAAGCACTAATAGTCCTATAATAATATTCTTACTCTGATGTGGACTTACAGTGAGATAAGATAATAATATATAATAATTATTTAAAAAAGCGACCTTCTTGCCTTCTGTAGTAGGCCTATCAATATATTCCTTCCCGCATTTCCCTACCAGCAGTGGGCACTGGGGCCCTTCATGACTACCCTGGCACTGGACATCACAACAGTCTAATCTTAATGTATGGACTCCTGTTGGACTCCATATGTGTAGGCTATCAATATTCTTTCTAATCACTAGTTTACTTATAGTATTTATTTGTTCACTCTGGTGTATTCAGAGCAAAGAGAGAGAGAGAGAGAGAGAGAGAGAGAGTATGATGATGCCAATAGGGCAGGGAGAGCAGGTGTTGATGGAAGTGAGAAAAGGAGAAATTTAAGACTGAATAATGGCATCACAAGTCTAAAGGAGTTTGCACACAGAGTCCGGTGTTACACCTCAATTGGGCTGCGTAGGCAGTTTTCCACTGCTTTGGTTCTTGCTGCAAAACCTCTCACCTCTGCGTCTTAAGTTGGTTTGGCAACAGCACACATTAAAATGCCACTGCTCCAACCATCCATGGTACCTTGATTTGAATGAAAAAGACCGTTCTACCGTGTTCAACAAAGATCTTTTATTAAACTTTTCCCACAGGTTGAACGGATGGGTAAGAGGGTAAACACTATATAGTTATCTAGCTATAATACACAAAAATCAAAATGAACATCATACAAAACCATCTTTTTTATGGGGGAACAATAAGACTAACACAAACATGCAGGAGATCCAATGGATCTGGGGCGGGTCTTAGACCGGTTAACAGATACCAGACTCTTCTCATTTGAGAGGTTATATGTACCCTTATGTGTCTCTGAAAATGTCCTGTATCACTAAAAACTCAACTTAAAACTAACCCAACTTAAAAGTTCCATATTCTACACTTTTCAGTGTTGCATCTTGTCTTGAGGTCCACCTGTGTGTTGTCAGGTACCAAAAACACTTTTTTTACACATTCGTTTTCCAGCATCTCTTTGAACGTTACCAAGAACAGGCTTCTGGTGCTGTGCCTTTAAGGCTAATAATTAACATGAACGGCGGCCCTCTGTTCTGATTGGCTAACACCACAGGCAAGGCAGAGCAGGCAGCAGACAGGTAGGAAAAACTCATCTTACAGACAGCTAGATCTAACTAATCAATCAACAATCAACAATAGAACAGAATTATATAATTAATACACATAGTTAGGTCCATGCATAGTTGGACATTGGACACAATCTTCATCATATTGGCTCTGTACACCACCACAATGGACTTGAAATGAAACAATCAAGATGTGCTTTAACTGCAGACTTCCAGCTTTAATCTAAGGGTATTTACATCCAAATTGGGTGAACGGTGTAGGAATTACATGACCTTTTAAGGGACCAAAATTACATTTTAAAGGGACCAAAAGGAATTGGACAAACTAACATCCAATGAGTTCTGAAGCATTTGGCTGAATATGAGCAGATAATATTGCCCGAAGCACTTCAGAATCCATCCTGCTGCTGTTGTCATCAATAAATACAAGGGAACCAGTTCTATTGACAGTCATACATGCCCACATGGGCATGGCTGTCAATTGAAATGGAACTGGTAGTCATACATGCCCACGCCAGTCCATTGTGGTGATGTACAGAGCCAAAATGATGAGGATTGTGTCCAATGTCCAAATATATATGGACCTAACTGTATAAACACACTAACTGAGAAATTAACATGTTTCTCTCCTGTGACTTCATGCTATTTTTTTATGGGTTACTAAACTTGCTTAAAACTCTTGCCACAGACTGAGCATTTAAATTGTTACTCTCCTGTGTGGCTCTTCATGTGTTTCTTCAAAGTTATTTTACGACCAAAAGTTTCACCACAGACTGAGAATTAAAATGGCTTCTCTCATGTATGGACTATCATGTGTTTCTTCATGTTTCTTTTAAGAGTAAAACTTTTACCACACACTGAGCAGTTAAATTGTTTCTCTCCTGTATAGACTAACATGTCTGTCTTCACATCTCCTTTATGGCTAAAACTTGACCACAGACTGACTTCTCTCCCATGTGGGCTCTCATATGGCCCTCCAAGGCATGTTTATAATATTAACTTGTTACCACAGATTAATCATTTAAATGGTTACTCGCCTGTGTGGCTCTTCATGTGTCTCTTCATGTTGCCTTTCAGAGTAAAACTTTTTCCACAGACTGAGCATTTAAATGGTTTCTCTCCAGTGTGGTCTCTCATGTGTGCCTTCACGTTAACTTTATGACTAAAACCTTTTCCACAGACTGAGCATTTAAATTGTTTCTCTCCTGTGTGGACTACCATGTGTTCCTTCACGTGAACTTTACGACTGAAACGTTTTCCACAGAGTGAACAGTTAAATTGTTTCTCTCCTGTGTGGACTCTCATGTGTGTCATCAAGACATGTTTATAACTAAAACCTTTTCCACAGACTGAGCATTTAAATTGTTTCTCTCCTGTGTGGACTTCCATGTGTGCCTTCATGTTAACTTTACGACCAAAGCCTTTTCCACAGACTGAGCAGTTAAATTGTTTCTCTCCCGTGTGGACTACCATGTGGCTCTTCATATTAAATTTTAGACCAAAGCCTTTTCCACAGACTGAGCAGTTAAATTGTTTCTCTCCTGTGTGGACTATCATGTGGGTCTTCAAGACGTGTTTATGACCAAAACCTTTTCCACAGACTGAGCATTTAAATTGTTTCTCTCCTGTGTGGACTACCATGTGTGCCTTCATGTTAACTTTTTGACTGAAACTTTTTCCACAGACTGAGCAGTTAAATTGTTTCTCTCCTGTGTGGACTCTCATGTGTGTCTTCAAGACGTTTTTATAACCAAAACTTTTTCCACAGACTGAGCAGTTAAATTGTTTCTCTCCCGTGTGGACTCTCATGTGTCTCAGCAGAGATCTCTTGCGGTCAAATCTTTTATCACAAACTTCAAGAACTTTGTTGTTTTCCTGTGAGTCTAAACCTGACTGAGGTTCACTAGTTTCCATCCTATCATCATCACTGTCTTCAGTCTCGGTTTCAGAAGAGTCTGGATTCTTGCCAGCGCTAGTTGGGTGTAAGTGACGAGCTGGATCTAAGTTCCTGGCTTTTTCTGATACTCCACAGTCCTCTCCATCAGCTCCTGTTTTCATCTGTTCAGTTGAGCTGCTGGCTAGATGCCCTGCCTCTCTGTTCTCCTCAGTTTGGCTTTGATGATGCTGTGAGGACTGAGGTTTATGTTCATCATCTTCACTCTTCACAGGGACAGCAGTGAATGGGAACTCGATGATATGGGCCTCCTCCGGCCCTTGAAGCTGCTCTCCCTCCTGACTGGTCCAGAATTCCTCCTGTTCCTTTTTAATGTGTGGGGGCTCTGGCCCTTGAAGCTGTTCTCCCTGCTGATTGGTCCAGAGTTCCTCCTGTTCCCTTTTAATGTGTGGGAGCTCTGGCCCTTGAAGCTGCAGTTCCTCCTGTTCCTTTTTGATGTGTGGGGCCTCTGGCCCTTGAAGCTGCTCTCCCTCCTGATTGGTCCAGAGTTCCTCCTGTTCCCTTTTAATGTGTGGGGGCTCTGGCCCTTGAAGCTGTTCTCCCTCCCGACTGGTCCAGAGTTCCTCCTGTTCCCCTTTAATCTGACTGATGCAGAGTTCCTCCTGTTCATCTTTAATGTGTGGGGGCACTGGGCCCTCCTGAAGCTGCTCTCCCTCCTGACTGGTGCAGCGTTCCTCCTGTTCCTTTTTAATGTGGGGGGGCTCTGGCCCTTGAAGCTGTTCTCCCTCCTGATTGGTCCAGAGTTCCTCCTGTTCCTTTTTAATGTGTGGGAGCTCTGGCCCTTGAAGCTGCAGTTCCTCCTGTTCCTTTTTGATGTGTGGGGCCTCTGGCCCTTGAAGCTGTTCTCCCTCGTGATTGGTCCAGAGTTTCTCCTGTTCCATTTTCATGTGTGGGGGCTCTGGCCCTTGAAGCTGCTCTCCCTCCTGAATGGTACAGACCCCCTCCTGGTCCTCTTTAATGTGTGGGGGCTCTGGGTCCTCCTGGTCCAGACTGGATCTCCACTCAGGGGGAACCTCTTCTTTAATGACAAACAGGTGGTCTGGTGGTACAGCTGAAATACAGACATGCACACATTAAGGAAAACTGAATGCAAGTCTACCTAAACGTGTCACTCTTCATAATTTTAACGAGATCCATAGGTATCACCAATGGGGTTGGGGGTGGACCCAAGGGGCAACCTCCACGGCTGAAAAATTAAGCCAATGTGGAAGTGCCTTAAACCTGCATTCTTTCTAATGGCCAGCAGGGGGTGACTCCACTGGCTGCAAAAAGTCAAATTGTCAATGGGGAAATGACCCTACTTCTCTGTTGGTTTATTATGTTACCTCACTAAATACTTTCCTAATGAGTTTATGTCTCAATCGGTAGTTTAAAGTCTTCTTCAATAGAGAACCGCAGGAATGAGTCCGGAAGTATATTTCCGGGTTTGTAAGAGGAAAAGTGAATGGGGTTTTAGAATGGGGATACATAAAATAGGGTCTGTGGTTAACAACAGTTTATGGGAACGTGAATTTGGGTTCAGCAGGATAATCTTCACAAACGTGAATAACTTGTATCACTTTAGGAACGTAAATGCGTTTTTTTAACGCATTTTTTAGAGAACGCTTAAAATATATAAAATATAAAATTGATTAACATTTATGAAGATTACCCATAAATAAACAAATAAATAAATAAATAAAAAGCATAATTGACAGAAGGAATCAACAAGAAAGATCTCCGGATTACAGGGACATCTGAATGAGAGAAATCCTCACAGAATAGGAATTCACTCAGATCAGCCCAGCCGCCAGGTCAAACAGGCAGGTTACAGTGCAGATGACATGGGCGAATTGGTTGCTCAAAGGCGGATGGCAGAGGGGGAACTATACTGGATACACGCTATTATAATTACTATTATAAATTATACACTGTTGTCTAAACATATCGTGGATGTATAGTCGAAATGGAACATTAAGGTTCAGATGGTTCGCTTCGCTGTGCGCAGAAACTGTAATGTTCTTCAATGCAGTCTCTTTTTAATGTATTTCACCTCGCATGTTCGTGAAATCAGGGGGCGACGTCTCTCAAAGGAGAATAATTAGGGCCGTGATATTTAAAATGATGATAGATTCCAACCCCCAGACTTATCAATGAGTGCTACTTTTTACGCTGTGATTGACAGTAGGGATGTCCCGATCACCTTTTTTTGCCCCCAAGTCCGAGTCCGAGTCATATGATTTTGAGTATCTGCCGATACCGAGTCCCGATCCGATATTTCTGCAATGCATTGCAGAAATAGTTGGGACAACAAGTTGGGACAACTTGGATGCTTTTTCCCCCCTTTCTTCTAAGTGTTTAAGTGTTTTTATTTTAACCAACCAATATGACATCTTTGTACGGCTCTTTTATCACAACCACAACTCAGTTAGTGCAGCATTGGTTTTAAACCAAGTAAACAAAATAAAATATCTTTACAGCTTATGGTAAAGGGGGTACTTTGATTCAGAAATCAGGGAAAGGGGGTACTGAAGCCAGAAATGTTTGGGACCCACTGACTTCTCTGGCTATATCTGGGCTGGTATTCATTTGCATGCGGCGTTTCACTGGCTGTCTGCTATTGTTTCGAGTTTCGGCCAATGAGCCACATCAATAGAATCAGGCGTGCTTGCTAGATGGGGGCGGGGTGCAGCTCTGTTTACAAGTGAGACAACATGGAGAGTCACTGAGGACAGTCTGCGTGGATTAAAATGATTGAAACTTTATCTGTGAGACGAGTGCAGTCCGGCCACTTCATCTGACAACATGGAGGAACGACAGATTTTATTCACAAGACAGACGGAATGCAGACAACAAAAAGACATGTTCATTATGGTAACTTTACTGATGATGCAGGCAGTGCAGAACACTTCTGGCTTTTCTTCCTAGTCCGACTCCTAGGTGAGTTTAATCATGATCCCTAACTAACGTTACGTCTTGTTTCTGTTTTAGCCACTGTGCGACCATCTAGTTATGGTTGGACATGTGTTTTTGTATGTTTTATCGCGTTCTGATGTGTCGCTAGTCGAACACTAAACAAAGAGTATGGAAGGAAAGAAGCGACAATTGACAATAGAACCGTGGCCATTTTGGCGCCGCAGACAACAGGACAATAGCACAGAGGTTTGTTGCGCCCCAAAATGGCCGATCTCTTGTGCGCTGTTGCAATAGATTAGTTGTCGCTTCTTATCAATGCTCACTCCCCACTACTAAAGTTAAAACTGCGTGTGTTGCTGCGCAAGAGGGCTCGTGTTTACGATGAATATGACCAATTGCAATGATAAAATAAATGACAGATTGTTTATTTGGATGACTGAAATGTGAGAATTGCCATATTTGTTTTGTGACGTTTTTATCATTGTTTTTATACATAAAAATCCGATCTCTTCCCCCCGATTCCGGATCAGTTGAAAATCACGTGATCGGCCCCGATTTCCGATCACGTGATCGGATCGGGACAACCCTAATTGACAGGATACGAACCCTTCATAAATCCCACGCGAGCCCTATCGTAAGAGGTGCGGTCTCTGCACAACATTCATAAATGAGGGCCAGAGTGTGTATGTCTGTCTGTATCTGTTTATCTCCCCAATGGGTTGGCCAATCAATCTAAAACTGCACATTGGCTGCAAGGATTGGCTTAGGCCGAGACTGATAATTTCATTTCCCCAAATTTAAACTGTTTTGGGGCACACATACCTGGAAGTCTGCACATATGTGGCGCGCACATCCCCGGCGGGTAAGGACTAGGCATTACCCTTTGTTCACACCATATGCCGAAGCAAAGATCAAGCCACGCTGAAGCTGAGCTCACGCTAAACCGGTCACATAAGCACTCTTTTCCTCAGCGCCTCGCTCGGCGCGCCTTGACCCCACCAACAACTTCCATTGACTTCATGCCTGGCAGCTACACGCTTGGAAAATAGAACAGAATCTTGAACGATCACTTCAGTGCAGCTTCAGCGTGGCACGCGTGCGGCTGGTGTGAGCGGTCTCGCCTGTTAACAAGGACGGCAAAATGAAACTGCGTGGCTTCAGCGTAGCTTCAGCGTGGCTTGAGCGTTGTTGGTGTGAACGTGGGCTTATGCACAGGTTTTGTGGCTTCACTGCTGCGAGCCAGCAAGCAACAGGTTATATTGGTTTTGGTTTATTTGAAAGGACTTTTAATTCAATTTAATTTTATCTGAGACAAGGCCTATAGACTATTTCAAAGTCTGAGATTGTGGGCCTCCCCTCAGACGAAGCTTAGAAAAAGGCAACCCCCCGGCCCAAGTTTACTTAGTAGTTTTGCTCAATTCCTGCCTATGGGATTGTGATTATGTTATTGATCCCATAGACACTCAACAATTGAGCCACGATAGCCTGATATTGCTGTTTGACATACTTCAGACTACACAAGAAAAGGTCTGTCTGAAGGCCTTTATTTGTTTCTGACTCTGGGAAAGTGGGAAAAACGAATATTCGCCAAAACTACTCTATTTCTTTAACCAAATCACACATAAGCTATGGGAGGACCATCCCCAGTTTTGAAAACCTCTGCTATAGACTGCTTTAACTTGCCAATATTGACAAACATTCTAAACAAGACAAACATTCGAAATTGCCCCTAGCTTACGTCCTGTTGCAGTGTTTGCTAACACAATAGAGAGTCAAAGTGAACGTCACTTCCTGCCTTTCTCTCTGTACCAGCGTCTGAAAACATATGAATGGTGGTGAACGGCGAGAGACGATACTTTTTTGATCCCGTTTGAATTGTGCCACGGGGTACACATATCATGTTTGTCAATGTCAAATATAACTTTGCAAATCAAGAAAGTCGCAGTTTGTGGTAAAACTGTGGCACTATAAGTTATAAATCAGAAAGACTAAACACAACTAGGGCTGTGCAATAAAATCGATACGGCAATATATCACAATATTTTTTTCCGCAATACTGTATCGATATTTCAGCAAAAAAATATTGTGATATATCGCCACAACGATTTTTTGCACAGCCGTGTGTTCAGTGACACAATAATAATAATACACACTCAACAGTGGTTTTGACTCAATTTGTCCACTAAATTATCAATATAAAGTCATGTACATATTATTACACTACCTGGGTGCTACACAGCCAGGGCCGCCGCTCCCTACACGCGCACAACGCACTGAGCGTAGGGCACCAAGTGTCGCCTATCATCCAGAGCAGGAATACCACGGTCAAACAGACAGTATGGTGGATGCCCCGCAGTTTGGTAATCAATTCTAAAATTAACTCTCCACACGTCGGCCAGTTTGGCATTTTTGAACTGGCCACGGTGCCCCCTTAAAATAAAGTTGCGGGATCTCCTCGTTAATTACATGCGACACAGTAAACAAACTCACGTTTCCCTCGTCACCAGTCATGCTGGACATCAGTACAAGTGCGAGATTCCTCTCATTCCCGCAAATATGTAACGTAGCCTACGCAAATACAGTGTTGTGTAGTGGAAGCGATCATCTTGCTCTTGATGGTGTGATGTATATTGTGCGACAGGAGATGTAGTTGATTGTTTGTTGTTGATTGTTGTTGCACCACTGATGACATCACAATTGCTCATCATGGATGATGTCACAACTTTTCATCTTATGACATCACTGATGTCATCATCAGTGATTTATGACATCATCAGTGATGTAGTGGAGGGTAGACGCAGGTAGACAGAGTCTACCCACTTATTTTTCAGATAATTTTGAGTCTACCCACTTCCAATCTGGGAACCCACCGGTGGGTCAAGAGATTAACCCACTTCTAACGGCAGAATGACATTCCACTAGGGGTGTGCAATAAAATCGATATGGCAATATATCGTGATACTTTTTTCCGCAATACTGTATCGATATTTCAGAAAAATATCATGATATATCGCCACATCGATTTTTTTTGCACAGCCATGTGTTGAGTGACACAATAAGAATACTTTTTATTTCAGTGCGTTCAGTAAGACACTCAACACTCAGTCGTTTTGAATACATTTGTCCACTAAGTTATCAATATAAGGTGATGCACATATTATTACACTACCTGGGTGGTACACAGTGTGTTGTATTTTTACCTCTATTTTTTTTAATTTTCAGTAAAAATTATGTAGAGTATTGCAATATATCACAATATGTATTGTATCGCAATGTATCATGATACAATCGTATCGTGACCCATGTATCGTGATACATATCATATCGTGAGGGCCTTGCCAATACCCAGCCCTGCATTCCACCACGACCGTGAGGCGGACACTGGAGCTGGTCGCAGCCTGTGAACCCCTGTGTCCACCAGACGCGTCCCCAAAGCGGCTCCCCGCTCTGCTCCACTAAACAAATCCTCTCTCTCTCTCTCAAAAAGCGGCGGAGGGGGCACGTAAATTACAGTCTACCCACTTCTCCAGGGACCACTATACCACTGGACATCACTGATGACATCATCATTGATGTCACTATGACATCATCAGTGGGACAAAAGTTGAAACAGAGCAGATTGCCTACATTGCACCTTTTATATACAGTATAGATAGATAGTAGGGATGGGCATTTCTAGCAAAAACACTATTCGAAATTCGCTGGCCAAATTCGAATTTAATTCGAAATTCGAAAATAAAAATAAAAATGTAAAAAAAATTAAAAATGTAATTTTTTTTTTTTTTTTTGTGAGTGAAATGTTGCATTGTCTCCCCTGATTCTAAGTCTACGGCTTTATTAATAATATAAAAAGCTTCTGCTGTGGATTTTTAGCTCAAACAAGCATTGCACCACTGAAGTAAAGAACATGTTACATGACATTGACATTTTCGAAAATAAAAAACAGTTTTGACAATCATGAGTGGTTCATTAAATATTTAGTAGGCTCAGGTCTGAGTGCCAAAGGGGTGCCAAAGTCACCCCCTCTCCCTCTTCATGGGATTTCATCCGCCATTCATTTTTCCATAAACCTTGCTTAAAATGCTTATAAAAATTGTTTTACTTGCTCAAACCAAGCGATTTGACTATACTTAGAATCAGGGGAGACAATGCAACATTTCACTCAAAAAAAAAAAAAAAAAAAAAAATTCGAATTTCGAATTTCAATAATAAAAGTCGACCTTGATAATAACAACGATTATTCGAAAATTCGAAATTCGATGCCCATCCCTAATAGATAGATGGTGACACACATTCGTAAGGTTACTCTGGAGTTACTTCCGGTGTTTTTGCTGGGGGTACGGGGCGCGATATTTTTTCCGGATGATGGCGAAGGCATAACCCGCCCCTCTCTGCCTCTGATTGGCCTAGCGTCATTCACTTGGCTATCCTGCATCTCTTTCTACAGTCTGTGGTAGGGATGTTCATGAGTTATCGAAAATCAATGATTGATCGTTAAGGAATGGAATCGATTATGTGGAATTTTTATCGATTTTGTTATTATAAAAAAAAAAAAAAAAAAAAATGCGGACTAGGTTTGGGTGGAATTCGTTCCTTCTCGCCCCACTCCATTGCACAGCCGACTAACGTGAGGTGGAGCTTCATATAGTCTCTAGTTTTCTGGCTGGGCACGGGCCTTTGTGCCAACAAAACTGTTTTAAACATGGGGAATTCACACCGGCATGCGCTGGGGACAGCAGAGTGTTGGAGAGGAGACACATTGAAATAAAGAGTTCATTGAGGAGAACACGTTGTCTTTCGTATTTTCTGCCATAGGCATTCATTTTGTAATATATATATATATATATATATATATATAAATATTTAAAAAATATTATTATTAATATGATCGATAATCGATAATTGATCGTTAATTTCCCCCGATTTTCGATTATGGAATTTTTTCAAAATGAACATCCCTAGTCTGTGGTCAGACTCAGTAGGTCAGACACAGCAGTTACACTTGCATGAAAGATAATGGTTTATAACGCTGCCGCTACTCTTGGCGGTGCATGTATGTAGCTTATAGACAATCAGGGTGCTATAAAAACAGGGTCAATGCGCATTTACAGTGAGCTAATTCAGCAGTAACACAAGAATGACATGTATTTGAATTTAAATAATCAGAGGAAACAGTGATGAAATTTAGAAGGACAAGAAAAAATACACATTCATATGCCTGTGCAATAGGCTAAGTACTGTAGGCCTAAATAACTGAGTTATACGGTTTGCAATTGTAATGTTTAATATAATAAAGTAAGATCTCACACATAACCTTTTGATTCTATATGCTGCCATCTGATGCTTGTTGATTAATGATTGTTTTGCACCTGCTGCTCACGTTATGAACAAATGCTTAGATGACCCTTATAGCCTCAGCAGGAACTAACAGACTGCAGAATGTTAGCTGTCAGCAAACACCCGACTACTAGCCTATCTAGTTATATAACATATAAGAATAATGCTTGGAAGTAGGAGCCGAGTGCAGTCAGCCAATCAGAGGCAGAGAGGGGCGGGTCATGCCTTCGCCATCTAGTCTGGGCACCTTTCACCCTGCTTTTTGTCCTGTGGGCGTAAACCAAGGAACTGGAAACAACACCGGAAATAAATGCGCCAAAAAACGTCTTTGTTGCCGTTAGCTTGACACGCGAGGTTACGTTAGCTAGAGCCTGAAAAGAACAACAACACAAGTTGTATAGTAGCGTCAGCACATTTCAAGTAACTGCCGAGGAAGGTTTCTGGAGAGCCAAAGACAATGGAGTACTCACCATGTGAAATCTTATGATCAATGTCCATGTCTTTCCCAGCACAGGCAGCAGAGATGCTTCAACTGTTGTACTTGATCCTCCATTATCGATAAGAGCGGACAGACAACTAGCGTTATAACTATTCCATCAACTGGCCATTTGTTTGAAAAGTAAAGCTTCTGTATTGGCTTAAGATATGTGAGATTGTGAATCCGCAATGTTTCTACAATAACTTCTTCAAAAACTTTGTTCGGTAAGTCCATCTTTTGTTTTGTTGTTTGCCGTTTTATTTTCTGATTCGTTGTGTCTAATTGTCAAGTTAATGCGCTATTTCCGCTGTTGTTTCCTGTCTAGGGCGGGCTCTAGGCCCGAACCAGGCAGGGTGACAAAATCACTTGTGAACGTCTCGCCAAGAAGAGCCTGGTGACGCGAGGTTATTCGCCATCATGGGAGAAAAAAATATTGCGTAGGCTACGTACGGGACTACGCCCACACTGATGCCAAACTCAATCCAAAAACCTGTCCGTTTTACTGTTGTCAGTTGTCACTGTTGCTTGTGTCACAAGTGCACCCAACTGCTAGAACATGCCTTTAATCAGTTGGGTCTTTTCTAATATTCGGGCTAAAAAACCGAAGCTCAGACATGTACGTGTCTTCATTTACAAAATTCACATCCGCGCTCATTGTTTTGAATGGCGAGTACATGACACCGGGTCCCGTGCTGCCCCCCTTGCTCGCGTGGCGCATGACGAATGGTCTGCCTTTGCTTTGCATTTTCTCACAACAGGAATATCATATTCATAAACTGTGTGTGAGTAATGTGAAACAACAAAAATGTCACCAACCTGCTCTGTGTAATCGCACTTCAGGATTTAGAAGAGCGTCCAGTAGCCTTTGTTTTCGGTCGATCTCCTGTTGTAAACGACACGCTTCCTCCTCGTACTCTGCTATCATTCTTTCAAACAGCACGAATATATCTTCAACAGCTGCAGTTAGTCGCTGCTGGACCACCGCTCTCAGTCTCAGCTTCTTGACTTTAGACATTTTCACACGGTGACAACAAATTTCCTCCTCAACTAAACCGTTATACATAGCCTACACTGTAGCCTACAGAGTCTTCTGTCAGTTAAAGTTGTGAAGTAGACTTTTGAAAGGAAATTTTTTTAGGTTTACACCTTCGGCCATCTTGCGCAACACGCGTCCAGCATGGGATTTCCTGATTCTTCTTCTTGTTTTATGGCGGTTGGCATCCAGCTTATTGGTGCATTACCGCCACCTTCTGCTCCGGAGTGTGGATCAGACAATTCGTTCACTTCTAGGCCTAATGCTTGCGTGTCACTCAAATAATTAGTAGTAGCCAGTGTTGGGGGTAACTCATTACAAAAGTAACATATTACATGTAATATATTACTTTTAGCAGTAACTCAGTAATATAACTTATTACTTATATGATTTCGGTAATATTATACCAGTTACTTTCTCAAGTAACTCAAGTTACAAATTGAGTTACATTTTATTAAATCAAAGCACATATTTAAAAAAGATACAATCATTTCCTAATCAAACTGTGTGGTTTCATCTAAATAACCACTACAGATGACAATAACAAAGGAAAAGAATAACATTTAGAATTTTGGATTGTTTACACTGACTTCAAGGCAGTTGAAATAATTTTTCAGGATGGTTCCGGGGCAGCGATGTCATTCTGTTGCTGCTGTTGTTTTGGTAAAAGTAATGCAAAAGTAGTGTAATAAGTAACGAGTTACTCTACACAGAAAGTAATATTGTAAAGTAACTTATTACTTTCAACTGAAAGTAACTAGTAATATGTAGTATATTACATTTTGAAAGTAACTTGCCCAACACTGGTAGTAGCCTACCCTAAATAAAGTAAATAAAAAGTAGCCTAGTCATGGACGTTTCAGTCAACCAATTTTATATTTATATAGCACCAAATCACAACAAGAGTTATCTCAAGGCACTTCACAAATAGAGCAGGTAGAAGACCTTTATTTTAGATCTCAAATGGGGGTCCGGGGCACTTTGCCAGGGGATCCGCGAAAAGTTTTCAGGAAAATAAAACTAAAAACTTTTGAGAACCACACTGGTCTAGTGGACGTGAGTATAGGGATCAGCCGAGCAGCATTTTGGTAAACAAACCGCGCCACTGGGTGGCAGCGGCAATGGAACCCTATGGAGCCCAAGTGGCACAAGGCTTGAGTGGCTGACTCTAGCAGTTAACTCAGTTTACATTTAAAAAACTGCGACAGTTCACACAACTTTAACACGACATGCATATATTATACATCAAACTCTTGAGCTACTTCTGCTCTCACTCAGAATGTCAAAATATAAGCATTGTGATGTATAGTTTTTGAGATATTAACGTTTGTTTGACACAACTCATAACTATTACAGTAACTGCCGCGGGGTTCCGCATTTCTAGGTGGCAAGTGATGTCACGCTGATCCCTCGTATAGTGGGGAGATGGGGGGGCGGGATAGTGGCTAGGGGGATAATTTATGGGTGGTGTTTGGGATATATATTTACTCATTTATTTATTTTGATTGACAATGAGTGATGTACAAACATTCTTCTTCTTCTTGCTTTCCGGCAGACTGGATGCCTTGCTAGAACATTGCTCGAGTGCAGCTAGACCTGTGTCAAACCTCAAGCAAGCTGATGACAGCCTGGCTTGCTGTGAAAACCAAACCATAGATATTGTAGCGTTCCAGGTAATCCAGGTATTACCTGTAATGTGATGTGCAATAGAAGTGTCTCAACTGCAGCTAGGAACTAATGTGTGTGGGTGTGTTCCTAGGGGAAACGGGGTATATATGACCAGCGGCCGCGGGCCGGATGTCAGTCAAGCTATGGAGCGAGCGAGACCGGTTGTTGTGTCTAGAGCTAGCGGTGTGAAGCTAGCTGCTAGGAGCTAAAGAAGCCTGTGAATAAAGAACCTGTACCAACTACAACTCTCCGTTCCTTGGCGTATCACCGATACGTTACATTGGTGCAGAAGTGAAGCGGTAATGCCTGATTTCGGTCGAGAGGGGAGAGAGTGAGGAGGAACGGCGGAGGAAAAGTTGGAGATCAAAGGCTCGAGTGACCTAGCGGTAGCAAGCTAGCTGTGTGAGCTAGCTGCTACGAGCGCCACGTGTGATGGTGCGCTTAGAAGAAGGCCTGTCGGCGAACGGGAGAAAAGAAGAGCTGACGACGGGGATCAGCTCGGTGCTGGCGGGCATGGAAGCCCGCTTGATGCAGGAGATCAGACGGCTGTTGGAGGCGACACCAGCCTGGGCAGAGGGGCTTATGGAGCTGCTACGAGAGGTCGCGCAGCACGGAGAGAAGCGGACGGAGGAGCCGCAAAGACTGTGTTGGAGCTGTGGAGAACCGGGCCACGAGGCGAGGTGGTGCCGAGACGGTTCCGGGAGACGGACCGGGCATGCGGAGCAAAGGTACTGGGGACAGCAGGGAGCCTGCTGGGCATGCGGTGGATCGGGACACATAGCTAGAGAGTGTCGAGAAGCTGTCGGGGACTGGAAGACAGCGAGAGAGGAGAGACGGGCAGGCGGCGGACAGGTGAGGCTTTGTTGGACTTGCCAGTCGCCTGAACATTTAGCTAGAGACTGCACTAAGAGTGCGAACGCTGGAAGAGACACACAGCCGGGGGAGCAGCCGGAGCAACAGCCAGAGGAGCAGCGGAGTAGCGGAGCAGCCTGAGCTACAAGCAGCGGAGCAACGGGGCAGTACAGAGCCGATTGTTCTGGGCAGGAGAGTGACTGTTGAGCCGGCCCAGGCTAGCTGCTCTGCATACCAGCCCGTAGAGGGGGACATCATCATCAGCGACGAGACCATCAGGAGAGCGGGGGATCGTTTTGAACAGCCAGAGGGAAGTGAGCGACATCACCTGCAATGCTGTTACAGTCGGGGGAGCGGCGCTCGTGTCCCCGGGGGAGCGAGAGGGGTCAACGCTGGAGGAGCCGGCCCAACCAAGCCGCTACACAACCCCCACGGCTGCACTGCAGAAAGTCGAGGTGGAGATCGACGCCGATGGTGTCCGCCCTGCTGTCCTCAACACGCCGCCCCCTGGGGGAGCGGGACGGGAGGACGAGCGAGTGCAAGACCGGGAGGATGAGAATGTGACTATGGAGGATGTCGATCTGGAGGAGTGGATACGCAGACAGGCGGAGGACGCTAGCGTTGGACCGGTGCGCAGGTGGGTGGCGGCCGGATACCGGCCTCGCCTGGAGGAGATGTGCATGTGTTCAAGTACCACGAAGGAACTGTGGGAGTTGTTTCCGGACCTGAGGGTGAGGGAGTCGGGGATTCTGGGGTTGGATGGGCGCGGGAAGAGTGGCAGCGTCGTGGTGGTGCCCAGCTGCCTGCGGGGACTGGCGCTACGGGGGGCGCACATGGGGCCGCAGGGGTCAGGGGCATCGAGGGCCTGAAGAAACACTCAGCCGCCTTTGTCGAGTTTTCTACTGGGTACAGATGAAGGGAGACGTAGAGGACTACTGCCTTAGCTGTGTCGACTGTAATGTGCTTCAGGTGGGACAGAAGCTGTAAAAGGGGGGATGGAAATAGTGGTTGAAGTGAAGTGGGATAATGTGAGTAAGAAAAAAGGTTTAAATGAAGGTAATGGAAAAAGAATGATGTAAATGTTGGGGTTATTGTCGAACCGAAATGATATGTGGGTTGAATTTAAATGAATGGGGAAAGAGGAAAGAAATGATGTCAATGTGATGGGTTTGAGTTAAATTGAAAATGAGTGTAAAGGAAAGAGGGAAAACGTAAATGGGTTATTGAGTTAAATTGAAATGTGCGTAAAAAAAGAAAAGGGCTATTGGAATGGGAAAAGAGGAAGGAATGAAAGGAAATGCAAATGGTGGTGGTGGAATGAAAATTAAGAAGTGTGCTGAAATAATAAGAGACAAATTGGGGGAATACAAAATGTTGTGGGGTGGTGTGTTTTGGTACAGGGGGATATGTGTGGGTTGTGGGTGTCGACGTGGGCGTCGACTAATGTTGGGTGAGGAGTATGTAGCGTTCCAGGTAATCCAGGTATTACCTGTAATGTGATGTGCAATAGAAGTGTCTCAACTGCAGCTAGGAACTAATGTGTGTGGGTGTGTTCCTAGGGGAAACGGGGTATATATGACCAGCGGCCGCGGGCCGGATGTCAGTCAAGCTATGGAGCAAGCGAGACCGGTTGTTGTGTCTAGAGCTAGCGGTGTGAAGCTAGCTGCTAGGAGCTAAAGAAGCCTGTGAATAAAGAACCTGTACCAACTACAACTCTCCGTTCCTTGGCGTATCACCGATACGTTACAATATATACACGTGTATATAGCCTATATATACATGTGTATGTAACCATGTAAAGAAGCCAGTTACATAATTTGACAACGCCACCTTGGGAATTTCACCCAAAGAGTTAAACCAAAGTTCAGTTTTACCCTTAAATGAAGAGCAGAGGCAAGATGTTCCAAGTATGACAAGGGTACATATTTATTAAATGCACAAAGTCCAAGCTAAAAGATTAACATGGAAAAGGCTGGTTGTTTATAAATTAAAAACACATTTAGATAGTTCTAAAATGGGAGCTGCTCAACGACCAGGAGGAGGGGTTAAGAGTCCCCAGAGAGGGAGCTAAAAGCTAAAATGCGATCCCAAATTAAGACTAGGTGGGGATACACTACAAACAGCACAGCAAACCAAAAACACAAACCCACAGATAACTAGGAACACGGGGATTCGCACACTCAGCCCCTCTCAATGGGACAATTTCTCCACTCCTGGCCGGGACAACCTGCAGTCAGAACGTAACAATTAAAAACAGGCAGTGGTATAACAGAAAGTGAAATAGTACAACAGAATAAATAAAACAATAAAGAAAGGGCAAAACAGCAGCTGGTCGCTACTGTAAAGAGACAGGCAAAACACAAGTATTAATACATATATCTATATGCTCTGTGACAAATACATCTATGTACACTGAACATTTTACCTTCACATAGAGAATAAAGCTCTTGGGATTCTCAAGCTGTGATGAAGGTTCTAGGCCGCATGTTCACTCCTGCCTACAAACAGGCATGGTTAGACAGTAACAGTGGAAATAAAGATAATTGAACATAAATGGCTCAACATGCCAAATCACTCACATAAGTGCCAGCAAACACACTCCAACCAATAAACCTCTTGGTTTCTCACTTTGCTTCTTAAGCTGGGGTGAAAGCTCTAGGCTGTATCTTCCCTCCTGCCTACAAACAGTCATGTATGTTAGTAGCAGAGTGGCAATAACCGTGAAAGTACCGCATACAAGTCAACCAACATACAATCTTACTCACATAAAGTGTCAGCAACCAAGCAACCATTTCCAGGGAAAACCAAAGAGTGTGGGATAAGGACAGCTCAGCCCCACAAGACACAGTATTTGTTGAGGTGCACCCAATTATGTAAGCAGCAGCACCTGGGCCTGGATGGGTGTAAATCACTAGGGAGGGAACCTGACTACAACATGGGCCAGCCCTCTAAGTTAGCCTGGCTACACCTACCCCATGTTTCTTTTCGTCGTCCCGACGAAGAATAGCCTAATCCCAGGGTCTGAAGCTCACAGGGGCACCAATATGAGTTTCGGAGACCTGGGAGGCTGCAACCCCATTTGCCCCACCTCTCACTGGCACTGGCAGATTGTGACGGTTGGAGTGTTGTCCCGCATTCTCTCTGGTGGTCCGGCGGAGGCCTGTACTGGGACCTGGAAGGGCACTTGGGGGGTTTTCCCTTGTAGGGACTGACTGACTCACAACTGGTCCAATGGGTTCCAGTAAGACTGATGGGGTGGGACTTGAAGGCTCACACCAGGCAGGGACCGGCTCTGTCACCGCTGGTTCACCGAGCTCTACAGGAAGAGAAAATGGTGCAGTAGAGTGGTTAGATACCTGGGGCAGCTGTATGGCAACGCCTCCATCTCCATCCTGGTCCTCCCAATCACTGCTCGCCAACAAATTGGGTTGCTTTGACACACATTGTCTATGGCACAGGTTTTCAGGGACTATCCTCAACATGGAACGGTGTACATGTTTTACCTGCTCTGGTTGGTCAAGAGGGGTGATGGAATACACTTGGCCGTCATCCCTGGGGGCCTTCAGGATCTTATAATGGGCAGCTTTCCATGTATCCTGGATCTTATTTCTACCATGGTGACGACAGCCTTTAAGGTAGACTAGCTGACCCTCCGCAAGGCCATCGCAGGTTACCTTCCCATCATTATGCTCTTTCCTCCAAGTGGCTGCTGCTTGTAAATGCTGCTTGACGTTTACAAGCAGAGCTCCTTGGGTTGGGTTTCTGCCAGTCCGGGAGGCTTGGGGAGTGCTTACACCGATTTGTTTCTGAGCAATGGAGGTGTAGCCAAGCTTGCCCTGACCTGTAGGCACCTGCACACTGGTTACCTTGGGAGTGTAGCTTCCTTGGACATTTCCTGTGCCGCTCACAGAGGAAAGGGGGGAGGGTTTCTGTAGCTTTTCGAAGGAGGTATGTTCAGAAACTCTACGACCTTGGACAGTGCCAGATGTTGCTGAATTCAAGGAGTCTTGCTGCGATGCTTGGCAGTCTCCAGTGAACAGGCGAGAAGAGCCTTGATTGACACCGACAGAGGCTCTTGGAGGCTTATCTCGAACTATGGCTGAGCTCTGACCATAGTAGGCTGGGGTTTTGTTCACAGCGCTGGGCCTGTGGAGTCTGTTCTGTGCTGCAGACTGGTGAGAGGCTGATACAGAGGAGTATCTTTCCCTAGATGGACTCTGAACCGAGGCAACACTGCTTGATTGATACTGGCCAGTACGCAGTGTACTGGTACTCCCCTGAAATGGCCGTGCTTTACCCTGGTTTAGCACAGCCTGGCTTGCAAGGTCACTCCGGCCCTGGTGTTTGGAGTCTTTGCTGAAAGAACCTCCACCAACTACGTCAGCGTTGATGCAAATCTTCGTATGTGGGGTCCTGTGTTTGTTCACCTGATAGGAGCTGGTGTGCCGACTCGGGTTGGCCACTGCAGGGGAAGCGTAACGGCTCTGCTGTGACGAGCTAGCTGGCTGTGAGAGAGGTTGAGTCTGGGCCCTACTAGAAAGTCCCTGGCCATAACTGCTAGCAGCTAAAGTCTGCCTGTAGAGGCTATTGCTCTGGGCTGAGCCTGGAGCTGTGGAGGCTGGTCTGAATTGATTCTGGGGATAGCTGCCATGCCGCCTATGTCCAGTTTCCTGTTGTGAGAAGCCACCATATTTACCAGTTTGTGTTTGGAAGCTAGAGACAGGAGCTTGTTGGACATGGGCAACAACCCTTTCGTTGTCACACTGACTAGCAAAATGGCCGGGCTGCTGACAGCGTCTACATATTATTGGGCCACTGGGGTTTGGACGAGGCCGCTTAGGGGGGTTCTGTAGATGGTAAATGTGCCGAGATAGTTGATTTAGCTGTTGTTGCTGCTTCATCATCATCTCCTTCAGTTCCTCCAATGTGTTACTATCACTTGATAAACTAGGGCCTAGCAAGGGTCTCGAATTTTGCATAGCACAAAGAGAGGGGACAGAACAGCTCCTAGTTCTAGTAGCTGAAGCGCTACCCTCTCTCTCCCACCTAATGGCTTCACTACGAATATCTAGCAGGGTTGAATTAGGACTAGCCCGGACAACTTGCTTCAGGGTCCTACGTAGAGTTGGGTCCCTGACATGTTCAACAAACTGATCTCTAAGCAATAGAGCCGAGTTGGGCACCCCCCCCAAAGCAGCCTTCACAACTTTCTCCATTAAGCAAAACAATGCATGGGAAAATTCTTGGAGTGACTCTCCCTCCAACTGCTTCCTTGAGAAGAAATCTTCTTGTAAGGCCACATAGGACTGTGAACACCCATACAATTCTCGGAGAACAGTTAAAATATTTTGAGGATCTTCCCTTTCCACCCTGGGTCTGTACTTGATCTCATTTTTAGCCTCCCCTTCCAAATGATCATAAATAAAATATGCCTGTTCCACAGTGGCTAAAGGTCTGGCCCGCAGGCTAGCCCGGACCTCCTCAACCCACTCAGTGATGCCTATCCCCACACTACCCCGGAAAATTGGACACTTCCTCTCTTGGTATGAATAGGAACTGTTCTGGGGGCACACTGCTGCCTGCAGAGAGCCCAGGTGGGTCAATGTTACTGGTGGAAGACGTCCCTGCAGGTGAGAGTAAGGGAGAGGATCCCTGGTCCATCACAAGGCGCTCATTCTCCATTCTGAGCTGCTGCACCAAGTCTCTCAAGTCTTTCAGTTCCGCTTCCATTCCTACAAGAGATCAAGGTCCGCTGTAACAAGCGTTGAGCCCCCTGAAGTTCTGTAGGTCGCCAGTGGTTCAACACACCACCACGTCGGCCGTCACGCCAACTGCTGTTTTGCCTTTAAGTTTAAAAAGAAGAATAGAGAAAAAACAAACCAACTGCCTTAATAACACCAAACTTGGAAAACCCGTCTCTGCTCAGAAAAAGGGATCCTGCCGACAAACGCCAGATTGTAACCATGTAAAGAAGCCAGTTACATAATTTGACAACGCCACCTTGGGAATTTCACCCAAAGAGTTAAACCAAAGTTCAGTTTTACCCTTAAATGAAGAGCAGAGGCAAGATGTTCCAAGTATGACAAGGGTACATATTTATTAAATGCACAAAGTCCAAGCTAAAAGATTAACATGGAAAAGGCTGGTTGTTTATAAATTAAAAACACATTTAGATAGTTCTAAAATGGGAGCTGCTCAACGACCAGGAGGAGGGGTTAAGAGTCCCCAGAGAGGGAGCTAAAAGCTAAAATGCGATCCCAAATTAAGACTAGGTGGGGATACACTACAAACAGCACAGCAAACCAAAAACACAAACCCACAGATAACTAGGAACACGGGGATTCGCACACTCAGCCCCTCTCAATGGGACAATTTCTCCACTCCTGGCCGGGACAACCTGCAGTCAGAACGTAACAATTAAAAACAGGCAGTGGTATAACAGAAAGTGAAATAGTACAACAGAATAAATAAAACATTAAAGAAAGGGCAAAACAGCAGCTGGTCGCTACTGTAAAGAGACAGGCAAAACACAAGTATTAATACATATATCTATATGCTCTGTGACAAATACATCTATGTACACTGAACATTTTACCTTCACATAGAGAATAAAGCTCTTGGGATTCTCAAGCTGTGATGAAGGTTCTAGGCCGCATGTTCACTCCTGCCTACAAACAGGCATGGTTAGACAGTAACAGTGGAAATAAAGATAATTGAACATAAATGGCTCAACATGCCAAATCACTCACATAAGTGCCAGCAAACACACTCCAACCAATAAACCTCTTGGTTTCTCACTTTGCTTCTTAAGCTGGGGTGAAAGCTCTAGGCTGTATCTTCCCTCCTGCCTACAAACAGTCATGTATGTTAGTAGCAGAGTGGCAATAACCGTGAAAGTACCGCATACAAGTCAACCAACATACAATCTTACTCACATAAAGTGTCAGCAACCAAGCAACCATTTCCAGGGAAAACCAAAGAGTGTGGGATAAGGACAGCTCAGCCCCACAAGACACAGTATTTATTGAGGTGCACCCAATTATGTAAGCAGCAGCACCTGGGCCTGGATGGGTGTAAATCACTAGGGAGGGAACCTGACTACAACATGGGCCAGCCCTCTAAGTTAGCCTGGCTACATGTATATAGATATATACACGTGTATATATCTATGGTGAAAACCATGTCCTGAATATCCAAACCACAGACTTGAGACTTGACTTGGACTCATAGCTCAAAGACTTGAGAAGTTGACTTGGACTTGCAAGAATGACTCGTGAGCATCTCTGCTATAGCCTATCCAAATATAGTAGCCTAAAGAGCCTCCAGGAACCTTAATTCAAATTGGGTTCTTTGAGGAACCATATTCATATTGCATAAAAAGTAATGGTTCTTGCAAGCACCTCTGAGAGCATTGAGGAACTTTGGAGTTATTGGGGGAACCCCTAGGTTATTGGAGTTACCTAGAGGTTCCTCAAGGAACCTATAGTTTTACAGTGTAGAACAAAAGCATACAATGGCACAGCAGGTTTAACTCAACAGCAATGACAGCAACCTAACTAAACAAAGGTAATTCAACAGATCCCAAACCAAACACTCACCAAAGCATTATACTCATTAAATCATTAAACTAAGGAACAACAATAACTAACAAAAACTTAGTTAAATAAGGCATCCGTTTGTGGAGGAACCAGGGAAGGAGAACAAAACACCAAACCAGCAGCTCAACACTCCAGGGCAACACTGCGCTTTGGCTAATCAGAACCTCTTAAATGTTCAGGTGTGGCTGCCGGTAGTTCTGAATTACTGGCAGGTGTACTTGGGTGAGTGAGCGGTTGGAGGTGAGGAAGTGATGGGTTGTGGGAGTCACTTTTGTACAGCTGCCCCCATATTTGCTTGCAAATATGTACAAGAAAAAGTGACTAGGCAGAGGAGTTTAAGGGAGGGAAAGGAAACCAACAGTTCAGCTCACATGGCTGCCCCATAGAGGGAGTGAAATGGGTGCAAGCGGCACGGGCACTGGAGAAAGGGGCAGGGCGTCCAGGAGGCAGGGCTGAAGGGCCCCCACAGGTCTGTAGGGCCTTCAGGAGGCAGGGCTGAAGGGGCCCCACAGGTCCGTAGGGCATCCAGGAGGCAGGGCAGAAGGGCCCCACAGGTCTGTAGGGCATCCAGGAGGCAGGGCAGAAGGGCCCCACAGGTCCGTAGGGCATCCAGGAGGCAGGGCTGAAGGGGCCCACAGGTCCGTAGGGCGTCCAGGAGGCAGGGCAGAAGGGCCCCATAGGTCTGTAGGGCGTCCAGGAGGCAGGGCTGAAGGGCCCCCACAGGTCTGTAGGGCCTTCAGGAGGCAGGGCAGAAGGGCCCCACAGGTCTGTAGGGCGTCCAGGAGGCAGGGCAGAAGGGCCCCACAGGTCCGTAGGGCGTCCAGGAGGCAGGGCAGAAGGGCCCCACAGGTCCGTAGGGCGTCCAGGAGGCAGGGCAGAAGGGCCCCACAGGTCCATAGGGCGTCCAGGAGGCAGGGCAGAAGGGCCCCACAGGTCCGTAGGGCGTCCAGGAGGCAGGGCTGAAGGGGCCCCACAGATCTGTAGGGCGTCCAGGAGGCAGGGCTGAAGGGGCCCCACAAGTCTGTAGGGCGTCCAGGAGGCCCTACGGACAGAAGGGTGGAGAAACCCTGGACTGATAATAAAGCCAGACTCTTCACCCCAGAAGAAAACAGACCTAAGTAAGTTGAATGCAGTAATGCAGCCTATAGATAAATGACACCTGCTGCTCAAAACAACATTTGCAGGGAGGAACCTGCTGAATGTTTTGCCACTCAGTCCCGATTGAGGGGGCGTGTTCCGGTGGGAAGGTCACATCAAGTGCATACCCTCTATTGACATTCAAGGTGTGTTTAGATGTTGGATTTGCACCCCTCCTCTCCCGCCGCCGAACAGCTTCCCTCTGCACCTGTGTGTCAAAGTGCATACCATGATACACCATAATACACCTTCATAGTGTAATTTACAGCCTCGATGCTTCGCCGGTAGCGCTATAGCATCGCATAATACTTTACGAGTAGAACAGCTGTTTAGATAATCTCATTTCTATAAAACCATGGAGTGCTATACCTCATTTTATTCAGAAGAGGACTTTCCACTTAAATTAATGATGTAAGTAAGCAATAAATATAGCCTAATGGAGGCTGCAGGGTTCCTGCAGAGAAACTGAATTAGGACTGCTCTGTTTGGAATAAAAGCTGATCTGACCATGGCACAGTTAGGCTATGGCATTTACCATTTAAATACATTATTAGGTTATTGTTTTGATAAATTAATTTATTCTGGTGGAGCGGCGGCATGTCTGCCCGGTGCCCGCTGCCTGTTAATCAGCACAGGAGTGAATTTTAAACCCTAGTTTGCGGTCGCTTGATCTGACATGACATCTCCGTTCTCCATATCTGCAAACCAAACCTTTGCTCTGCTCCATATGAGTAGTAAACACTATTGATATGATTTGGATAGTAATATTAAAGATAAGGTAATTATGTTAGACGGAACATGATGCTGTGCAGGGTGGGAATTTCATTAATTTAGGGGCAAGGCCACCTGGCCTTCGGCGTCACAACTTTTCTTTAGGGCACAAGGCCACATGCCAGTGCACAAAGACCAGTGTTCTATTGACATCGTGAAGAGCGATTTTTCTGAAGTCTGTGTTAAAATGAATCGATTACACATCCTTTGCATAGGGCAGGCTACATGAAACTGAGACCACTGATGCTTTTAAAGTAACTGACACTTTGCCACTGCCAAGGTGGCTTTAGGGATCTCAGGGCATCACGGCCAGAGGGAGGGGCAACAGAGGCCATTGCCTCCATGGCCTCCATATTGCCACTCTGATGCATGCGCAATTCTTGCAATGGAATGGGTGGAATGTAAAATGTAATATTGTGGTTTTCACAACAATTTCCCCCCAGGAGAAAATCCTGATGTACTTTGTTTTTGTCTCTGTTCACAAACCATCATGATTGTTTTCTTGCATAGTCTCGCTGTAAAGAGCCAAACATAATCTTTTACTTTTTTTTTGTCTCATGTGACAGGTGTGAAGAGGCATGCATATTCATGGTGATGGCATATCTTATCTATCTATCTATCTATCTATCTATCTATCTATCTATCTATCTATCTATCTATCTATCTATCTATCTATCTACATGTATCTATCAATCTATCTATCTATCTATCGATCTATCTATCTATCTATCTATCTATCTATCTATCTATCTATCTATCTATCTATCTATCTATCTATCTATCTATCTATCTATCTAGCTATCTCCCATATCACTCTTCTTTCCTTGTGTCATAAACAGGGGGCCCCGCTGCCCTACAAGGCAATGTGTGACACAGATCCAAGCTGACAGCTTGAAATAACAGTTAACAGTTCCTCTGCCTGGTTCCCCACGGCAGATTCACAGCGCCGTAATGTTAAATGGAGTGTGCCACAGACAGACCACAGAGAGGCACAGGTGCTCTCCCACACTACACCAACTTCACCGCAACGCCCCTATCCCCCACCCGCCAACCTGCCTCCTTTCACCTACCCCTTCCTACCGTGTTCATTTCTACCCGATGTCACCTGCCACATCCTTTACCATCATCTTACACTCTTAGAAGAAGTGGTTCTATATGGAACCTTTAAGGGTTCTATAGCTTGGTACGTATTTGGAACCCTCAAATGGTGCTATGTAGAACCATTTCAGATGGTTCATTTAAAATAACCCTTGGGGTTCTATATATAACCATTTTGGGGTTCTATAGAGAACCATTTTTTAAACATTATAGTACCATTTCAGGGTTCTATATAGAAGCACTTTTTAAACATTATAGAACCCTTTGGGGTTCTATTTAGAACCACTTTTTAAAAATAGAACTCTTTGGGGTTCTATATAGAACCACTTTCTAAAAATAGAACCCTTTGGGGTTCTATTTAGAACAATTTGAGGTTCACCAATCAGTCGACACCTTGCGAAGAAGAAGGGTTCTTTGTTACAGAAATACTGTACTACAAATGTCAAAGATTTTTTGCACAAATGCTTCCAGTTCCAATAAAGACAATTTGAAACAGAATGTTCCTTACTGCCTCTTGCCATAATTTGCTCTCTGAAAACAAATTGTGGTGCGATTTGTGGACTTGTTAGAAGCAGCCACTGTTGAATGCAAATGTGCTGCCAACTTCTGCTTCAACGAAAAGCAAAAGCCTTCAAGCCTTCTCTCTGTGTGTCATATCATGCAGGCGTCAGTTACAAGCCCAGCTATCCATCCATCCACCCATCCGTGTTTACAGCTAGCCGCGCACATTTCTCAACACAAGAGGCATTGTGGTGGAACCCACCTTACTAATTGCCTCCCCCTTCTTCTTCTTCTTCTTGCCACGCACAGTTCTTCCATTTTCTTGGAAGCTCCCTTCCATTCAGCCCATTGTTTCGACGCGGTGGCTTTAATTGCCTCCGGCTGCGATGTGAGCTCCGCATGACGGCGCTCGCTCACGCCCGGCGTCGGGGAATATGGAGATAGATGCTTTGTGTTAATGACGGGTGGCGCTGACGGAGGATGATGGCCTGGGAGGAAAGTGATATGAGACGGAGGGAGAGAGCGGCAGCTGTCAGGAGACACGTGGCTTGATGAGCCCCGGATCATCATGGCCGCAATGAAGCTTGTCAGACCCTCTTACCTTCTCGGCCCCTTATCCGTTTTCAGGCCCCGTATCAGTTGTGCGTAGGCTACTTACTGTATGTCCATCATCAGGATGGCTTTTGTGTGCCAAAGCCACCAGACCTGTTCAAAGACGTCGTGCTGTATATCTTAGCACGTATGCAATGTGTATTACGAATATTAGCCAGAGAGTGATATTTGCCTGCAAAACAAAAGCACCGATGGAAAGCACTCGCACTCCATTACTTCTTTTTTTTAACGCCATCAAATATTTAATGTCATCAGATGTTTGACGGCATCATATTTTTGACTCTCCCCGACTCATATTCCACTGGTTTTAGAGTTAGACTTATGAATGATCCCTTACGCTACGTCCCGCCTCCAAATCCTGTTTCAACAGAAAATGCATCAAATCAAGAAACTGAAGATGCTATTTCATGGGGTCTTTAAGGACATAAGATGTGTTCATCATCACTTGGATGTGTAGGGCCTGTATAGCATGTAGCATGCACCCATCGGTGCGCTAGCAGAATATGAATCACCCCCGCGTGTGTTAGATTAGCATACATGTTGCAAATCCAAGTATGCTAACATGCTGCATGCGGCCGCAGACATCCCGGGCTGCGAAAGCATGCGGCTCATCGATCGGCGCCGATGCTAATCCAGAGCATGTTAACAGACAAGAGGTGAGCCGAGCCCTTCTCCCGAGGCTCCAGGTGGAGAGGGCCTCCGCAGGGCCTCGTCCAACGGGAGGTAAGTGTTGATCAATGCGCGGGGCGAGGCGGGACAGAGGGAGGGGAGGAAAAACAGAGGAGAGAAAGGCCACTGCCATCGCTCTTCCGTGACGCTGAGGATCCGGATCCGCTGGGCTCCCGGGCTAAATTAAAACAACCGGCGTCCCATTGATTCCAGCACTGACAGCGGCCATACATCACCCCACAGCCAGGGAGAGGAGGAGAGAGAGGGAGGGAGGGAGGGAGAGGGAGAGGGGGGTAATAGAGAAGCCAAGAGTGCTTGCAAGAGAGAAAACGATAGGAGAAAAGAAAGAGGGGAAGGGTAAAAGAGAGAGGGGGGGGGGGGGATTAGAGGAGGGAAAGCTACCGAAAAGAAAGAAAAGAGAGGGGGAGAGAGTCGGTGGAACGAGCGGAGAGGGGAGAAGAAGGAAGGGAAAAAAGATGGCGCGTGGGAAGAGGGGAAAGAAGGAGGAAGGAGATAGACATAAGCAATCTGTACTTCCCTTGACAAGTCAATTTATTTCCTATGCATGGCTGCAGATTACTTAGAAGCAGAGGGAACTTTTAGAAGAGAATGGGGAGGAGGGAGAAGATCATAAACATGGGAGCTGCAGTGCATGTGGCAAAAAATATAAAGTTTGTTGAGATGGCCAAAGCCAGGGCAGGGCAAGTGTGGGATGGGAGGAGAAAAGCCAAAGATAATTGGGGTTAGAATGAATTGCAGTATCTTCACTCTATTCATTGCCTTTCTGTCTTATTCCTGGGAAGTTAATTGAACTCTATCCCCTACCACATCTTAATGTATTACTCTAAATCTATCTCACTCCTCCACCCCCCCATCCTCCCCCCCCTCCTCCCCGTCTCTGTCTGGGGAGCCTCGGAAGAAAAGAGGTATTTTCACTTATTGACCTGAAGATGATGGGGCGATTTAGTCAATCATTGTTCTTTATCATCAAGATCTCCGATTGGATGCAATCAGCATCCAAATGAGCTCTTACAGGAGGGATGAGCTTCACTATATGACCCTGGTGATGCTGGTCATTTCAATGGGATCTTTGAGATTGAATGATAGGAGAACACATTGTCGCCCTGTGTCCTCTCTCGGCCTTTAGAATGGTCATTCTCTTGAAAGGTCGAGTGACTGAAATATCGACAAATAAATCAATGCAGAGGTCATCCTCTGTGTGCGGAATCTGTCTTTCAGATACAAAGAATGGAGGTAATTTGCCATAAGCAGGTTGTTACATCCAAATAATCAGGACTGAAGGTTGTAGGTTATCATTAACGTGACTTGGGTGACATTTTGAGTTGGGTGAATGAAAAGGCAGTTCCCTTGTGTCCTTTTTTTGTGTGCTCTTTGCTTATATATTGTAAAGAGGACATCTGGAGAGGGCTCACAGTTCCATTCACAATAATATGCAGGATCTCTTCCAAATCACATCTGGAGGATGATGCAAGCGAAATCTGATCATATGCAGGATCTCTTCCAAATCAGATCTGGAGGATGATGCAAGCGAAATCTGATACACCTACACCTGTCGCAAAAAACATTGCTAACATTTAGAACAGGGGTTTTCAAAGTGGGAGGCGTTTCTCCCCATGGGGGCTCCAAACAGTTTCAGGGGAGGCTCCACGAATGGGAGTGATCAAATATGACATTACATTAGTTACTAAAAGGAGATAGAATAACCTAAATCTGTGTGTGTGTGTGTGTGGGGGGGGGGGGGGGCTTTGTCCCCAAGCTTTGTCTGAGGGGAGGCCCACAGCCCCAGACTTTGAAAACCCCTGCTTTAGAAGATACTATAGGTCATTTCAGTCGGTTGGCAAAGTAGTTAAACTTTTAGACACTGGACTCTATATTTTAGAAATATATTAAGCTACAGTTTGTAATATTGCTACTTTCCTGAAGCATAATGTGACTAGTAAATAGCAGCAGGGGCTGCTGTAGTGAGTGAAACAAAGTCAACAGGAACACTGCAGGTTCCTGCATTCATGTTGGTTAGCCCTCCTACCCACAGTGTTGCACCATCCCACGCCCGTGACACCCCGACCCTCCGAAAAGGCTTGGCAGTTGTTGCGCTGTGAGTTGTTCAATTTGTGTCACTCCCTACTATTCAGCAACCCCTGCTGATAACTAGTCAGTTCTGGTAAATTGGCATATATTCCACCAGACAGCTCATATTTTAATAAAATCAGAACTTTTCTATTCAACTCACCCCACAGCTCAGCTGGCGCATAGCCACCGCATCTGGTCTAAATATTGTA